>NC_089760.1:20352500-20442500 GCF_040412425.1 Macrobrachium rosenbergii | reverse complement strand
TCTTTCAGACCATCTGGAAAAATAAGATAAATCTTCGACGGATAATTGCTGCTAAGTACTGCAGCTCAATTTTTATGATAAAGTCGATAGCATTATCTCTTTAAAAAAATACCATTAAGAAACTAATGGGGTAAAAATAAAAGACGAAGGTGTGGTTAGTTTTGAAAAATAATTAGCAGTTGAGTTAATTCTAACTTTTCGTAAGATGACGAACATCAGAAAGGTGACTATAATCCACAATGTTTCCTTTTAGAGCGTAATCAACTCTCATCGCAACAAACAGCGACACTGTAAGAAAAAACTCGGAGCAAACAAATGAAATACAAAATATGAAAAAATACAATACATGAGAAATATACGTTAAGTGAAAAAAGAACACAGAAGAGATTTCTTTTGGCGTTACTTTGTATTCATGGGAAAGATTTCCGTCAGATTGAACAGGATCTTAGACTTATATTCCGAATACAGTAATTTTCTTCTAGTTGATGCAAGGATTCGAACTCGAATATTTGGCTTGCATCTCATTCTCTGGGCAGTGACAGGCAGGGATGGTTGAATCCGCATAAAACTGGAAAAGAAAGGAAATGGGTGTTTATTTTCATGCTGACTGTTAGCTTCCGTAGGCCCAACAATATTGTGAAAAGAACCTTTTTACACTCGTGCGTAGGCTATATGCGCAGAAACATGAATCCACGTTTCTGTGCACATCTCTCTCTCTCTCAGTAAAAATGAATTATTTTACAAAATGTGTTTATATTTTTAATATCCATAGTTGTTAGGAAGTTAACTTAGTCATGAAATCAGTCTCTCTCTCTCTCTCTCTCTCTCTCTCTCTCTCTCTCTCTCTCTCTCTCTCTGTTTACCGATAGCAAAATCACAATATTTTATTAAGAATGAGTACGCCTCAGCTGTAAGCTTCCCTCACGTTTTTCTCAAATACTAAACTACTTAGGTCGTCTTAAAAGATAAAAAAAGAGAAAAAAAAAAGCTTTCCGAAAACGCTCTCGCGTAGTGAATCTACTCCCAGGTAGAAACAAACGCCCACATCCGGTTGACAGCAATATTCTTAAGCCCGCGGCGGAAAAAAACACCTTTCGAACCCTGAGCCTGAAGACACATTTTTCCATTTCCGGTATTTTTGGGTTTCGCTCAGATTAAACACTCACATTCCATCGATGTTCTGACGAAGTCTGGATTGGATTTGGTACTCTGTTGCTGATGTCTGTTCGTAGATTCGTTTCCTTCTTGGCTTAAATAGTAAATGATGTGGCGCTTAGTCCATAAAACTCTGTTCTCAGAGTGACAAGATAATAACACTTTCACTCTACTCCGCTCTCTGACTTTAATTATATCTATATATATATATATATATATATATATATATATATATATATATATATATATATATATATATATATGTGTGTGTGTGTGTGTGTGTGTGTTGTGTGTGTGTTTGTGTGTGTGAATGTGTGTGTGTTTCTTATTAGTAACAGCAAAATGTTCGATAAAACTTGAAATAGAAAGTTCTTCTTCATCCCCATTGCCACACTTAGGCTAAGGGGTCGGCTGCCTAGATGCTCCTTCTCTAGCCATTTCCATCCAAAGCTTCTTCCTTATTCACTCCTCCCTCCTCACTCATCCTTGCCACATGCTAAAACCACCTCGATCTCGACTCTCTTATCGTAGTGATCTTCACCACTCGGGCACTTCTAATTCCCCAGTCGCAGGGTAATCAGTATCTATTAAAACTCTTGTCAAGTCTGTTTTCTTTGCAAAAATCCTCCAGCAACGGATTTACATTAAGTAGCAGTCATGATAATCATGCTTACTCATCACTACGCTCATGACCAAGCAAAAACACCAGTTACTAATGAAAAAAAAAGACAAGAGACGACGTCGAATGCTCAGCTGTTGCCCTTGAGGAATGTCATTATCAAAGAGAAGAAGAAGACTTGAACAAGAAAATGGGGGGAGATTCAAGATAATGCCATGTGGCTGACACGAATTGAGCACCTGAAGATGATATTTGTGCCAAAAGGTGGGCCCGTGAACTTACCATGGTACGGTAACCATCCTTGACCTTCTCCTCATAAGTGTATGATTCTTCTGTTGCTCTCGGTTCCGCATAGATTCCTCCACGGTTAAGTCCTTACGTTGTCTCCTATTAAGTATATCTTAGCTTAACCAGACCAGTGAGCTGATTAACAGCTCTCCTAGGGCTGGCCCGAAAGATTAGATTTGTTTTACGTGGCTAAGAACCAGCTGGTTACCTAGCAACGGGACCTACAGCTTATTGAGGAATCCGAACCACACTATGACGAGAAATGAATTGCTATCACCAGAAACAAATTCCTCTAATTCTTCATTGGCCGGTCGGAGAGTCGAACGCTGGGCCAACAGCGTGCTAGCCGAGAGCTCTACCCACCCCTCCAATGAAGAACTGTTGTCTTCTATGGACCTGGGCTACATATATATATATATATATATATATATATATATATATATATATATATATATATATATATATATAATATATATCTCTTACGTAATTTCGGAATACGATTTTCTCAAGTATGGCTAATGTAAACAATAATTTGCTTGGATACGCTTTATACAGCTATAGTAGTCATGGTCTAACTCAGTGCTTCTTGATCTTTTCTGACCTCAGCACCCCTATATTTTTGGTTACTGGGATCATATATACATATATATATATATATATATATATATATATATATATATATATATATATATATATATATATATAAAATAATAATAATAATAAATTATTATTATTATTAATTATTATTATTATTATTATTATTATTATTATTATTATTATTATCATATTTTGATTTAGAGGTTTTCATTTTTCATTTGTACTGCATTTCCAGCACCTCCTAAATTGATTTTAGCACCCCAGGTTAAGAAACACTGGTCTAACTGCTGAACGATGGATGAAATCACTGTGCAGAAAACTTCCCAAGGGTAGTAGCTTTGCATGATGCGTTCTATCATATCTCTATGAATAACGACGTTGGGTAAAGCAGCATTAGTGGGTGTTGAAAAGTATTGCTCTTTTAAAAGAATTAATCGAAGAGAAGTGGTTCACTCATGAACAACAAGCGATATTTACCAAAGCTATTATCTGATATGAGAAACTAAGTGATATTTGCCTCCTGAATCGGCGTCTGAATTGGAACGATCGTTCACGAAGCAATTACCAGTCTAGAATAACCAAATAAGTGGTTTCCAGAATGCGTAAAAAGTAAAAAGCGTAATACGTAATTTTGCCTGAAGTTAACCGGTCATAAAAATGACGGCAGTACGAATTCCCAGATGAGTTTCGGTGCTTTTATATCCAATTTAACCAAGTCTGTTATTAGTCTTGAAGCAATTTTAAACTTCACTCGTGCTTAACCAAGCGCACTGCTTAATCTAGTAGTTATCTAAGCTATACGCTGTACCTAACAATCACTCGCTCTCTCTCTCTCTCTCTCTCTCTCTCTCTCTCTCTCTCCTGTATATTGTATTTTTGGGTAAGTTATGTAATTACTCCGGATGTATATCGTCTTCGAAAGGAAACTGCTGTATTAGGCTTTGTTTTTTTTCTAAATACAGATGAAGTGTAGGCAATGTATCATTTTTTCTTTCTTATTTTCTTACTTTTTTTTTCTTTTTGCTACAATGCTATTAATCTATTAATATATATATATATATATATTTTTATATATATATATATATATATATATATATATATATATATATACTATATATATATATATATATATATATATATATATATATATATATATATATATATATATATATATATATATATATATATGTGTGTGTGTGTGTGTGTGTGTGTGTGTGTGTGTGTATACATACATATATTTATATATATGTATATATGAGGACGAGATTTATTTATTGATTGATTGATTGATTTATTTATTTATTTGTTTATTTATTTATTTATATTTTAGTAAACAAATGATAATAATTTGATGATGACCCGACAGAACCAAATCTACTTGTTTCTTGATATTGAACACTGAAATCTTTCTAATGCCTCATTCTTTAGTGTACGAGTAGTTTACTTTGTGGAAACTTCCCAATAAAGTTTATTACCATTTGGACTTGTTTTATAACAATATGTACTAATTGATAATAACAATGATTTGGTATCTTAAACCCTTGTAGCATCCACCTTGAAGGCAGTAATTAATGCATTGCTAACTAGATCTTAGATTTGTATGGTCAAATCGCAAAGTAGTCAAGTAATCCATATCTAAAAGCAACCAAAGTCGTTTGTATTATTTCCTGTCATTTGTTACAAAATCTTCTTTCATCACTGAAATTTTCGTTTTGACTTCGAAATCAGTGTCTCGATTATTACAAACTAGCAATCTTATTCAGCAAGAATTAAGATTTGCAGCTGCTTTGGGCCACCATATATATTTTTTTTTTTACTGGCAACATGTAGAATTGGATGAAGTGAAATAACATAAAATAAACTGGTATTCAACTCCATAAAGAAAATCACGGAAATTCCGTTTATAGACGAGATCATGAAAAAGGGTGATTAGTGTGTGATAGCATCCTGGAGCTCCTGTGGGCACCAGAAAACCCAGACCTACTTGGATGCAGACTATGAGACGGGAGCTGGAAATGACTGGAGATTTGTGGAAGGAAATCACAGGAAAGACGTGAGTTGCAGAATTTCAGAGGACCTCACCCAGGAAAAACTCTCAGTCACGTGAAGCGCATTCTAAATGGCGCAGTGAGTGAGGGAACGTAGCAGAACTCCCGTAAAATCAAGTCATTATTGATTAGTCGATCTCTTTCTGTCATTGACAACACTGTTCGCTAGGCAGTGGTAACACTAGATCCAGTGACTGAGAGTTTTTGTTGTTACCTTTGACTCTAAGCTTCCCTTTATGTTGGCATAAAGGAAGACGTTATTCGTACAGAGTCTTATTCTACAGAGACAATAGTGCTCAGCCTACATGCTTCATTGTTGGAGTTTGATCATAGTTTTCTGCTTGGAGAACAGTAGCAACCTGGGAACTTCATCTTGCAGGATCTAATATCTTCATCGGACTACCTCAAGCTTGAACTTAATTTACAGCTTCATGCAAAGTTGTGGGTTTTATGTTTTCCTTAAAATAGAAGGCGAGAGAGACAGACAGACAGAGAGAGCACTAAGAACGAACATACTGGGTTTAATTCTCGCTACAGACTACGTGACTAACGTTATAATCGTCCACTGATTGAAAGCCAGACTTATGACTTCGAGAGAGGAGTGGGAGAATTAAATTCGGTTTATATGCATAGATTCTTTCAAGATTGTTTCTGATGTTGATGTCTATCAATGGTTATTTTGGAGATAAATCAGATACTCTAAGAATGCAACAGTGACTTAGCAGAATCTGGTGCAAGAGGCAGTGGAAAACAATAAGACCCTGAAGCGGGTAGTATGAACAAGTGAATTAAGCATTCCTTGAAAATACCCTCACTGGCCTCACTATCAAACTTTTTTACTTCATAATCTCACTAGCAACTAAGGAAAGCTTACACATAATGTTCTTCTGACTGCCTCTTATTACATCCAAGGTCTCCTAATCATCACTTCTATGTTGCTGGTCGTTCTTTTTCTCATTTATGGTAACTCTTATCTGCTTCGTAAAGTAGACCAAAGCTCTTTATCTTTTTCCCGCGACAGTTGCTTAGTAACAACTGGGTCAATTTCAAGGTCATTCACTTGATATCCATGAACACAAAACACAATGGCGCACACAAGCATAGGTATGTATGTATGTATATGTATACATAATACAGTATATGCATTATATAGCGATATATATATATATATATATATATATATATAGTATATATATTTATTTATATAAATATGTATACATATTCTAATATATACAGTATATTATATATATACAGTATATATATATATATATATATATATATATATATATATATATATATATATATATATATATATATATATATGTATATATATACTTCAACACTGCTCCTTAAGAAGTATATCTTGTTTATATCTAGATGCCAAGATGGAAGCTCGTAAAATTAAAGGCCATGCCGTGCTTAGGAAATTAAGACGAGAGAAACATTATTATTATTAATGAATAGTTTAACCAGACAACAGAGCTACCATTCTTAACTCTCACAGGGCTGGCCCGAAGGATTTATTATTAGTGAATGTATTCGTCTTTATTTCATAAACTGCGACGCCTTTAAAATATAATAACTTATAAGTAAAAAAAGCTGAAGATTCTGACAAAATCTCTTTCAACGGTTTATTTCCGAGACTTTATACGTATAGAATACTGGTTAAATATTGAACAACCACGAAGGATATGTTTTACTGTAAGTGTTCAGCATTCTCTGCACTCAGAGACTTTTTCGTCAAATACCTGTGGTTCAAATGTGTGTGGCTAATTCGAGGACAGGGTAATATTACATCCATGTGGCGTTCTCTGGACAAAGAACGCTACGACCCAACAGATGGTTTAATCTGTTGTAATTTGTTATTATCAAATTTATTATTCCACAACGCCTGACATTTATTTGTAGATATTAGGTTTTAAAGACAGTAACAAACCATTGACAGGAAAGAGTATATTGACGTAGTCTTAACGACTGCAGCTTTGACTGCTTTGTCAGCATTCTTGTTTCCTTTATTGCCTACATGTACAGAAACCCAGCATATTCAGCATTTACTCTGGGTCATGTAATGTGTGGGGCAGCTTAATTTGTTGATCTTACGAATTTTTAAGATAACAGCTTTTTTGGGCTTTTAAAATTAAAATATCTGATGTGGCATATTTTCAGTCATCTGAATGCCAGCCGTAATCTAAGCAATTTTGCAGTGAAAACAGATGCATTATTGTGTAAAGAAAACCAACCTGTTTATTAGACAGCACAGCAGCAAGTCCTACACCAGAGGAAGCTATGGATCCGCCTGTATCGGTTGTTTTATGTGGATGGGCCTTTACGTATTGTACCCCGTAGGAGGCTAGTGCCATCATTTGCACCTCATGGGGTGCACTGTAGGCATTACTAAAGGTTCCCCTAGCTGCAACCCCTTTCATTCCTTTTGCTGTACCTCCATTCATATTGTCTTTCTTCCATCTTTCTATCCACCCTCTCCCAACAATTATTTCATAGTGAACTGAGAGGTTTTCCTCAAGTTACACTTTTCAAAGCTACTTACTCTCAGTTTCCTTTCCAGCGCTGAATGACCTCATAGGTCCCAGTGCTTGGCCTTTGGCCTAAACTCTATATTCCATTCCATTCCATTTACGCATTGTATGTCATTTTGCCTGTTGTTTATGACGTTCAGGGATATGTACATAATTTTTGGATAACTAGTAATAGTAGGAGTATATGCTCAGGTACTTATTTTACACGTATTCTAAGGAGGCGGGAATTCTAGTGCTGGAGACGTATTTGTAATACAGTTCTGTTATCTGTAACTGGGAATGGCAGAGGATGCTTGTTGATAAAAATTGTCTTCTTGACAGAAAGGCTCTTCAGCTGGCAAGTCACTTGCCTGAATCACTTTTGAGCTTCGTATATAACTTGTGTGCGCTTTAGTTTGTTCGAGTCTCGTATTGCTGTTACTAGATGCAACTGGCTTTAGTAGCACCGGCTCTTTCTCTTCGGACCATTTCACAAGAACAACGTAAAAGGAGAGCCAATGTAATTGGTACTTAAGGTCCGTAACGCGCACATCAAACCGTAGGACTTTGGTTGGAACGCTCATACTTAGGAATGAAATGGCTCCAGTGTGAAGTGTCTGGTTCTAATAAAGCTTCATCCGAATAAATAATTAACTGAGTGTGTTAAATTCGTGTTAGTATTCAGTTGAATCTAATTATTTCACTGAAAAATATGCTTGCAAAATTTTTAAAATACGCCATGTTGAATTTCCTATTTTATAGTTAAAATGGAGTGCTTGAGCATGTATGTGACTGAAATCTGTCATTTTTTTCAGGTGGGGAACTTTGTATATTCCTTCCGTGTGTTTGTGTTTGTGTGTAGCTATATATATATATATATATATATATATATATATATATATATATATATATATATATATATATATATATATATATATATATATATATATATATATAGATGTGTAGATGTGTGACTTCAGTGTATATATGAATCTGCCTATATATATATATTCGTTTTATGTACACACACACATACACATATATATATATATATATATATATATATATATATATATATATATATATATATATATATATATATACACATATATATGTGTGTATATATGTATAATTAGTTCAGAAATGAAGAACAGCAGTGAATGCCAATTCAGAATAAGGTTATTTGGCTGTTTATCCTAAAGGCAAACAATCAATGCTCATTATCACACAGATTTGATTAATTTATCGGGAGACGTAGGGTGTCTTTTTCGTACTGCGATAAAGGTACAGTTTCCATGGCTGCTCCTATCGAAGTCAAATGAGTGGCATCTTTATCTCGTGGTCTCCATAACCTGAGGGGAATCTCGGTTGAAGATAAATTCCTCCGCTGGAACCCGCCCCCTCCCCAACCACTTTTATTTTTTTTTTTTTTTTTTTTTAGTGAATCAGTATACTCGTACGTGAAACACTGCCATGAGAGTTTTGACTCCAAGCCAGTTTGCAAGTTAAAAGAGCAGGGCATAACTCTCCGAAACCTCGCAGAAAAAATAGTTAACAGGCTGAAGCCTGTCTATAACACCTTTCAGCGACTTACAGTTAGTTTACTGTTAAATTTTTAAGATCTTAGATTTTACGTAACGTTCACTGTAAACTTGGAAGCAATATTTGTCATCAACGCTTCGGTTTTATTTGAATTGTACTTACAATGTTACACTCTCGTATGCTAGAAATATTTAGTTTAGAGGGGGAAATGATCCAGGTGTTGGGCTGTCAACAACGGATATGAAGAGGTCAGATAAAGAGCTATATATAAATAAGTAAACAAAGGATGATTAAGCAATGGGTGAGCGCTGAATATCACAGATGCATCAAAAATTACAGAAGCCATGGTCGTAGACGGTAATCTGCCGCATTCATTTCTTCTTCATTCATAGATTAGTAACAGAACCGTCAAACATTTAAGGAAATTCGCAAAGAGGATGACTACAAGGAAGGAGGTTCCAGTAGGTGTTGACCTACAGAAGGCAAACTGGTGAGCCCCACCCCTCCCACAAAAAAAAAAAAAAAAAATTGTCATTCAAGCCATTTGATCTCTTAACGTCTGTAGGAGATGGTTCAATGGAAGGTGTCTTGAATGCTTCGGTCGTCATGTTTCTTTGAAATATGGGCTGAATTAAAGAATGTTTTCCCAAGTGCGTGCAGAAATTGAAATTGAGGCGATGAGCACCACTAATTAAGTAAGACTTTTTATATTTTGTGAAGCCAAATTGAACATTAGGAAGGCTGTGATCAGAGTCAATTTCTGTGAGTAGCACATTTTGCGATTCTTATTGGGAAATATGCATGTAATGAGCCTGACATGCATAAATATGGAATGAAGTCTTTTAGCTTAATTTATCTGTGAGGAAAAAATGTAGTCACTGAACTTTATAAATGAAGTCAAGGGAAACTGCCCCAGTAACGGTGGTTGATGATCCACTTCTATTTGAATCATGTAATACAGAATCCCATGACATCCGAATCAAAGTTCGAGAGATTTATAAATTGAGGAGTAAGAATTAGGTCAATAAGGACTGAAGCTGAACGACACCAAAGTTAAAGATAAAAAAATGTAGTATTACTAGTGTTTTTAAGTTCAAGAGAAGTCGTATTTCTGCTTTAAAGCGAATTCCACCTATGTTATCGTTTTTCTGAAGTGTTGCTTAGCGGCCTTGGGTTCTTGCCTACGTTAATTTGATTTGTTCACCTTTTTTTGTAATTTTCATCGATATTTCGCTATACTGGTTTTCGCTTGACGCTGATTTTCACTTTTGTTACGTATGTTCAGTACATAGTGTTGTGGCTTTTTCAATAAGAATGCATCCATATTTCGAATAAAGATAATATTAATCAGCTCTACAAAGTTAATGATGTAGCGTCAGGTTTGCATGTTTCCTAATGCCAGATTGCAAGGGACTCGCGAATAAGGGCAAGTTTCAAGTTACTTCCCTGGTAGAGGGCTCCACAGTCCCCATAGTTAATTTTCTAGTATATTCAAGAGGGAGGTACATCTGGCAATAAGCCTCGTGATTTATGTATCCTTGTATCATCAGAGTTTTCATTAAAAATGCAATCTATTTTAGGTATTTTATCTTGGATAATGAAGTCACTTCAGTCTTTATGATACCAGTTCTTTTATCATTTACAAAAGGAATCACATGCTATGTAGTTTTCTTTTGTGGTCACATGAATGTTTGTTGAAAGTAATTAACTTTAAGTTGTGTAAAATAAGTTTTCTTGGAAAGTGTCCATTAGGAGACGATTCTCTGAAAATTCTTAATTCTTTAAGCATGAACTACAGAACGAATAATCTTTGTATATTTTATACTGTGAATGATGTTTTCCAAAGCAGCTTGAGAGTGAAGGATAAAAGGTCATTTCTTTCTCCCTCGGCGAATAACAAATCTGATTTAAAAAAACATAGAGCAGCAAAGAGTATCTGAAGAAATACAACTCCCTAATGATGAATCGTCATGCAATAGCTGTCACAGATACGTTTCGTGAAGATCAACAAACAAGCCACAGAGCTAGAAATATGAAAGTGATTCCGAAAGTGACATACAAATATTTATTTCATGAGGTCGGTACTTGAGTCAAGGACCGCGTAGCGTGGGATATCGACAGCTTTTACTGGCGCCAGAAATTATGAAACAAACAAAGACGACGAAATATGTGCACACCGATGCACCGCTGTACAGAATTTTCAGAACATTGCCAATGGTTTTGTATCGCCTATACTTGATTCATTACAACTCTAGAAGTAAAGTGCCACACGCTTCACGTTAGATGTTCCACTATATCCAGGAAGGAAGTCCTACAGAAAAGTTAAAAACATTTTCACATTTGTTATATGTGAATATGGTGATATTTCATGAGGTAAAGGCGAAAATTCTTGATGTACGCATTGCTCTTACTGTAACTTCAGCCAACTGAGAGCTTGGCGCTTGAAGACAATGCCTGTAATGTGCAGTAGATGTTACAAACGGATATTTCCTTCATTTCTCTGAGACTAGTTTGTGATTTTTTGTCTAACGTTAATAACTTTATTCTTCAACAGTAACATTTACTAATTTGCCTCTGGGTATTAGCTTTCACTGTCTTAGTTATAAAATGATAAAACAGCAAGACGTTTTGTCCTATCATTATCTTCCTCTTTTTTATATGGTATCCAGTCTCTGAAGGAGAAATTATTATAAAATATTCCATTTAAATCTGACCCATCTCTGGTTTTATATATATATGTATACATATGTGTGTGTGCGTTACATATTTATCTATCTATATATATAAATATGTAATATATAATATATATATATATATATATATATATATATATATATATATATATTATATATATATATATAATATATATATATATATATATATATATATATATATATATATATATATATATATATATAAACATAAATATAACAGTATGTTAGTGTGAGTACACACAATATCTTAAGAGTATGCTTCTTCAAACGCTCAACAGTCAACACACTATAGGCAGTAACCGTATACCTCAGGTTCAACATATTACAAGGAATGCCTTTGGGACTTCTTAAAATCCCTCCCTTCAAGACGGAGCCATACATTTTTTTTTTTTTTTACGCATACATAAACTTGTCTGCCAGATTTGTGGCTCCAGGTTCTTAAGTGAGCATTTCCTGGTTATATAATGCATTTCCTGGTTATATAACATAACTAATGGGGGGTTCCTTTAACGGTCACAGACTACGTTAGAAGGCTCTTTCGGTTGCGGAAGGTAGGCATCTCAAAGGAAAGATGTGATGCTCGCGGCGTCTGATCTGTGCCATATCAGAATTGAAAGGATAGGGAGTGAAATATCTCAGCTGGGCTGTCTTATTTATATTTGCACACACGAACACACACACACACAGACATATATGTGTGTGTGTGTGTGTAAGCATACATATGTATGTGTGAGCAGCGAGAGAGAAAAAGAAAGGAAGTGTGTTTAGCGTTGCAAACCAGGGTGAGTAGAGTTTGGTCTAGAGAACATTTTGCTCCTGAAATTGATTAGGCTCTAGTGAATGGATTAAAGAAGAAAATAACTGAATATATATCACAAAAATCAGCAGTTACTATAATAATAATAATAATAATAATAATTATTATTATTATTATTATTATTATTATTATTATTATTATTATTATTATTATTATTATTATTGCATGCCACGGGAAGTCAGACAGCAAAACAAAGTTTGTAATTTATTGCAGATGAACCCAACAAACAACCACGGAAGTCAGACAGCAAAACAAAGTTTATATATATATATATATATATATATATATATATATATTTAAAAACAGCAGTGACCAGATGAACCCAACAAACAATGAACACTGCAATATATGTATTTATATACACATATATTGATACACACACACACACACACATATACACACACACACACACACAGTGTATATTGCCCAAGATGTGACATATGTATATATATAAATACATATATATATATATATATATATATATATATATATATATATATATATATACTATATATATTGCCCAAGATGTGACCGGTATGGAGGCTGATCAAAGAGTTTATCTCTCTAGTTCAAAATTTCTGCGAAGCATTTTCTGGAACGTCATAATTACTGGTGACGTCATGTTCTCCTATGATGTCCCCGTTATGCAAGCTCTCTTCAAAACCCTTAAGCGATGATCTCAGAACAGCGTCCCGAAAACAGCTGCAAAAATCGCGAAAACTCACAGGGAATTGGCGATATATATTTATTGTTCTGTTGACCTTGCACACAAATGAAACAAAGTACCAGTGATCCACTCTATTGCACCAATGTATTTATCATATGGTTTACACAGTAAATAAATGATAATCTTATTACCATACTTTTCACAAAGTATCATCACTGTCATTACCCGATAATTTTGTCACCATCAATAAACAGCCTTGCATGCTAATGAATGACAGCGAAGGCCACTGACTCTTAGCCATAAGCAATAAGGCGGGAGGGTCAGTTACCACGTACAAAGCTTCGATTCAGTTTTCTGAGCATCCTAAAAATGGATGATCAGAAACTTGCAACAGACCTTAAAAGTCTGATATGAGCGGCAGTGGGTTACAGTGGTCCGAGAAGCGATAGAGTGATCGAGTGAATGATTCGAATTTATATCAAAGAGAGATATTTCCGGATATACTGTAGACTGGACTGGCAATTTATGACTTCTACATCTCGGCGCTCTCATGCTGGGCAGACTCTCGTGACCTTAGCTTTGGGGCTTGTAGGACAGAGCCAAGGTCTGTGGAAGAGAAAGGAAGAAAACTATGGCAATAAGAGCTGGGGAAAGAAGAGGGTTAGACGGTCTAAACTCTAAGCCAGTCTTTATGACATAGTCTAATCCCGAAGGAGACAATAATAACGATCAAATTAGCATTAAATCTCCAGGAGATATGCAGTTGTAGGTGGTATGGACTGTTTCGTTATCCATTTTTAAGTAGGCATTGATACTCTACCTCTATTGATGTACTATAGCTAAGCAGAATCTTATAAATAAATCAGGGAGAGCTGGCAATACAATATATACTATAAAATAGCGTCGCAACAGTTGTAGGCCACGTAAACCACCTTAAAGAAAGTACAGTGATTTTATTATCCTCACCGCTTATGACTCTAACATCAAATAATCAAAGAAAGGGAAATAAAGAGTCATTATAACTTTATATATACCTTCGTTTCTTCGAGCTCCACCATGATGGCTCACATACTCATACAGATGCCACGTCAAGGTACGAGGAAGAGAATGCGCGAAAGAATACCCTGTAGGAACCGTAAGACAGATATTAGGGGGAAGTGATGACTAAGCAAGAAATGCAAGATGTGAACAGAAGAATCCTTGAAGTGGATTACATGACGTCCAAGAATCTACGGAGTAAGTGAGTGAGGAGTGGGTGAATGAGTGATTGATTGAGTGGAATGACTGAATGAGGAATCAATCCTTCAGTCAACCTAAGCGTCTTCTATTGCGGCCATAGAGTTCAATAACTGATGGCGTTCTTTCTCGTTCACAGACACACTGACTCCGTTAGCTCTCGGGATTCTCTGCGAACCAGATCGTAATACTGGATTTTGAAAGCGTTGTTTTCTGTTTGATATTCCTTCTGGACCTGAGCTGGTTATATTCAGAGCGCTGTTCTGAGTTTACTCGTAATCAATAATGGCATGTGCAGTTCGCGTGTGGACTGTGGGTTATCCTCGTCGTGGTCTTGTATGATGCAAAGTTGATCGTATGTATAATTTCGAGTCATTTTGCACAGTCACACTCACACGTATACACACATACATACATATATGAATGTCTTTTATTGTAATACCACAGTATAATATGAAGATAAAAAGGCCCATAAATACACTGTTTGGACGTTGCAACCATATGTTTCGAACACTTCCTTCTGTGCCCCTGTTCACTGGTAAAATATGGACAGATGAAATGTTACAAGACTATATATTTACAAAACATATGTATGTGTGGCAGTAAGTCTCCGCTGGTATGCAGGTGACCGTTTCCCAAGAAGGAGGGAAATTAAACAATTCCCTGGTGGTTTTTGGCCTCATTAACTGCCGTCTGGCGCCGATGCGTCTGGTGGTCTGGAACACCTGCTTGAGAAGAGACCTGAGGATTAACACGTCCATGTCATCCGATTTTCAATGTCCTCCTGACACGCGAGGCCAAAAAACCACCAGGGAATTGTTTAATTTCCCTCCTTCTTGGGAAACGGTCATCTGCATACCATCGGAGACTTACTGCCACACCTGCATGTTCTTTGTATACATACTCTCGTAACATTTCATCTGCCCATATTTTACCAGTGAACATGGGCACAGAAGGAAGTGCTCGAAATATATGGTTGCAGCGTTCAAATAGTGTTCTGTGGGCCTTTTTATCTTCACACATCTATCTATCTGTCTAACTATATATATATATATATATATATATATATATATATATATATATATATATATATATATATATATATATATATATATATATATAATATCAGCAGAAAATTGGTATAAGTTGCCCGCATAAATTCTTAAGTTATTTTCTCTATCCCACAATCGAAACTGAAATACTTCCATGGAAAACAGACATCATGTCCAACTGACCACCAGTGTGGTCAAGATACGTTCGTCAGTAGGTGTCTCAGGAAAAAATGGTTTTATTAAACGCAGGAATCTTCATTTAACAGTAAATTATCCTTTGGCATATTTAAGAGTTGGTCATGGTCGACTATGGAGTTGGTCCCAGTGAAAATATGATACGATCACGCTGCCAATAAGATAATGTCCATTTTTTTTATATGAGCAAAACTTCAGTCTCAGTCATGCTCAAGATCTGTGTTTTGTTGCGCAAGTCATAATCTTAATGAATCAGGAGAAATGAAGTGTCTTCGGGGCAGTCGAGTTTTCTGTACAGCGTAAAATGCTGTATAAAACTCTCGATATGCTGCAGCATGAAACTCTCAGCCACGACCCAGCAGCGCTCAGTTGCTCCCCAGATGCGATTAAGTGAAGATATCGGAGGCTGGCACCTCTAGCGGTACCAGACGCACGATCCACGGCTAACATTAATCTTAAATAAAATAAAAGCTACTGAAGCCAGAGGTCTGCAATTTGGTATGTTTGATGATTGGAAGGTGGATGATCAACATACCAATTGGCAGCCCTCTAGTCTTAGTAGTTTTTAAGATCTGAGGGAGGACAGAAAAAGTGCGGACGGACAGACGAAGCCATCTCAACAGTTTTCTTTGACAAAAAACTAAAAACCAAACTGAAGCAACGCAGCATGCAAGCAGTAGCAAGTTAGATCCTGATTGTGTAAAGAAGAATTGCACTTCTTTAAGAGCAATGCAAAAAAATAAATAAAATAGAGAGAAGTCCAGACAGAATGCACAAACAACTCTGTTCATCGTGTCATCTGAGTGCGTTTGTTATTGCGCAGCTGACCGCTGGCCTCCGTCTGGACATGAATGCCAAAAGATTTCAAGGTCATTAGGTCAAGCTGAGATCAATCTAGTACTCGGTCCGATTACGAATGCATCGAGACCGACAACTGTACAACTGTATTCTCAAGGCCTGTTTATTTTTGTTCGCGACACTCATCAACGACAACAGCAGCTGCAATAACCCCATAATTAGCCTCAATGACTGCTTGTTTTCATTTGCACCACTAGTAAGCGAGTCTTACATAACACCAAATTTTTGTTTTACTCTCATTCTTAAGGTCTATTTACTCTATCTGCCATTCTGCTTTTACGTAATTTTGCTGTCATTAATTAGGTTAGGTTTGTTGGTATGCTGCTTATTGAAATACCCTTTCTCATCTCATTTATTATCATCAACTTAACAAAGTTGCGTATGATAGTTATATACTCTGTAAGGCCAAGGATGATGCTGAGGTTAGCCCTAAAAATAGGACACAATGTCTTACTTGCCATGACTGTGACAATGCATGTTTTACGAACCGGTTTGATAAGTATGCATTCTTATGCAAACGCACGTACTTTGCCCAGCATTTTTATCGGTATTTTATGTTTTCGATTATTTCCCCTTTCAATAACCGGCGTTACTTGGATGTCGCATTCCCTTTCATTTGGAAATTGCTCTGAAGTTACCTAACTAGTACTAAATGGTCACCATTCTTGTTTGAATCTTGTAACGCTCTGCCACCATAATAGTACAGAATCTGGAGCATGGTTAAAAAGGAATCAAAATGGGTGAGAAAGTACGACCCTTAAAACGAAGAGAGAGAGAGAGAGAGAGAGATCGAAGACTCGGAAATGAAGATGAAAAGAGATGAATTCTAAGCACAATATTTGTATGGAAGTCCTTCATGATCTTAGCGCACACCATGTTTTCTCTCAGAACAACTTGGTATTGTTGGAAATTAATCACCATGGAGAAGAAACCTAGGTAGATCTGATTTCGTGTAAATCTAGAAACACAAAACCTCTCGCGCGCACACACACACGCACATACACACACACACACATATATATATATATATATATATATATATATATATATATATATATATATATATATATATATATATATATATACACTTATATATAAATACACACACACACATATACAGTATATATTACCATACACCGTTTTCCTCTTTGGGCGAGGAGACGCCAGAATGGTACGGACGATCGGTTTCTCAGCAAGTAAGATATCAGAATCCCCAACCAATTACTTTTTGGCTCGGCTCCTAATAAAAAAAAATATATCCCTTAAAGAAATTGAAACATCATCTCAAATATCTGTCTCCCAATGACTAGCAGCTATGAATAATTAAACCCTCTGGTATCTCCAAAAGATCAAATGTATCAGACTCAAGTTTCGTTATCTCTCTCTCTCTCTCTCTCTCTCTCTCTCTCTCTCTCTCTCTCTCTCTCTCTCTCTCTCTTCTGTAAAAAAAATAATTGTAAGGAAACTTCGTTAATTATTTTGAATGAGAAAAGTAAGAGAAGGAAACAAAGGCTGATAAAAGAACCCAAATGTAACTTGTAAATAGTTTTAGGTTCTGCTAAATTCGTTTTTCTTCCCAAAATTCTTCAATTTCATGAGCCTTTGTTTTTTTTAATTCGTGATACCGTTAAAAGTCCTAGTCTGAATTTATAATATCCTTACTCTGATTATTTTAAGCCCTCGACCGTCATTGAGACTCATTGCCGGGCGCCCTAAGTATCTCCGTGTCACTGCTCGGGCTAATTCACTCCAGCTATCATGTGGGCACGTTGCGATGCCAGCTGGATAAACAAGGGAAATCAATCAATCAATCCATCATGTGGGTTTTGAGTATGCAATGCACGTAGAGTCATCTAAGGTTATCGAAAGATGGCGACTATGAAAGGACAAGTATGAAATAGCTGACAGATTTTTTTTTGAGGATGCTGAATAAAACAACTATAAAGTTATCATTATTCTTATTTCTTGAATGTCAGGATATATGATTTCATACATTGCAAAGAGACGCAGCGGGGAACGCTATCGACTTTTTTGGACCTCAATATGACGCGCTCAAGAACAATAATGACGAAAAAGAAAGACTTCAAAATATCACATGTCATAGAATTGCTAAGCACATAGCTTGTCACCTTTTTGACCATTAAAATTACGCAAATAAACAACTATTTTGCTCACTATATTCCACTGTGGCCTTTCCCACATCCAGATATACCTTGCACATGCTGGTCAGCTGCTCAGTCACTTTCACCAACAAACTCAGCAGCTCGCTTGTCATACATTCAACTTCTTGTGTCTCTCCACGCCATCCTTAGAATTCACAATAGTCACCTCCAAAAGCATTCTCAAATTTACATTCAAACCTCCTTAGATAACCTGCATTTCCTTCCTCCCTTAATTTTCGTTACATAGCATTTTTTCCTCTCTCACTCTCCTCATGGCTAAGTTATCCATCCTCCTATATACTTCTCTTCCACCTAGACAAGTTACTTTTTCCTTCACTAAATTTCTCATTTCTTCATCCAAAAGTTTTTTTTATTACTCTTTCTTAGCTTCTTATATGAACAAAGACACATTGCTTAGCTAATGACCCCTTCCATGGATTTTGCACACTACTCCTACTTCAGTGTCTTTGACCTTAGCCCACTTCTCATTCATCGTTTTGGAAGACAGCTGAAATGTCTATAGAAACCAAGATGAAGGGATAGCTGAGCCAACTTCCCTTTATGGGAGCTAAGTGTCAATGTTGCATGTGAATAAACAAAAGGAACAATGTTGAGGCTATTTAAATTCATCTTTGCAGAGTATATGTAACACGAGAACGACTGAAATGGTGAGCGATGTGGATACAGATAGACGTGGTATAACGGTTAGCATTGAGGAAAAGAGGGATCGGAATGCTTTAAGACACACACACACACACACACACACACACATACATACATATATATATATATATATATATATATATATATATATATATATATATATATATATATATATATATATATGTGTGTGTGTGAGTGTCAGATTAAGTTGTTCTTCCAAACAGGGGTTGGCTTGGGAAAAAAACACGATAACGGGCACTCCTACATTCACAATATTAAATAATGGACGAATGCAGAAAAATTTCATACACTGCCGTTCATCTATTTTGCGCAAACTCTTACGCTTCCTGGTTAGTAAAATCTTATCATTAGGTACTTCTTCCTTTCCATCTATACAGCAGTTCCATATGCTTCCATAATATACATTCTTTTCAGGAACATGTCCATTCTTTTCACATGATCAGATCATCTTAAAGCATTCCGATCCCTCTTTTCCGCAATGCTGGTCGTTATACCACGTCTACCTATAGTCCTATACCCACAACTCTCACCATTTCAGTCGTTCTCATGTTAGAAATATGCGGCTCTGGTGACTCGCTGCAATACCCCAGTTGGCCATCTATAATGAGATCAGCACTACCCTATGCGGTTTCTTCCAGGGAATTACGGTGATGCTGCTGGCGAAAGCGAGTCCTCGTCAGATCCGACTTCAAACCAGCTTACAGAGGCAGCAGGATCGGGGGAGAGGGACGCGAATGATGCCACAGATCTACCAAGGAAAACCGGTTGCTTGTTCTTATTACAAAGTCATCCCGCACCCAATTTTAGGACTAGTTTACTAATTCATATGCTCCAGATCGTAAGTTTACACACACGCATATATACATTTGTGTGTGTAAACTTACGATCTAGAGCATATTAATTAAACTAGTCCTAAAATTGCATCCTTTCACCCAATTTCAGGACTAGTTTAATTCATATGCTCTAGATCGTAAGTTTACACACACGCATATATACACGTGTGTGTGTAACTTACGATCTAGAGCATATGAATTAAACTAGTCCTAAAATTGGGTGCGGGATGACCTTGTAATGAGAACAAGTAACCGGTTTTCCTTGGTACATCTGTGGCGTCATTCGCATCCCTCTCCCCCGATCCTGCTGCCTCTGTAAGCTGGTTTGAAGTCGGATCTGACGCGGATTCGCTTTCGCCAGCAGCATCACCGTAATTCCCTGGAAGAAACCGTTACGGGTAGTGCTGATCTCATTATAGATGGCCAACTGGGATATTGCAGCGAGTCACCAGAGCCGCATATTTCTAACTCTCACGAAGGCTTACACAATCGCACGATCCCAAGACTGAATGAAAGAAGCGGTTGAACGTGAATTAAGGTCCACGAGCCTTGATAATGAACATTCCTTAAGCTCGCAAGTAAACTCAATGAGTCATCATGATCCTGAAAGTGAACATAGTAAGAGACTGTAATCCTCTGGAATCACCTTAATGATTAACGTTATGCAAAAAACAAAATTGATTTTACTATAAATAGCCTGTACATACAGTATACTATATCTTGTATTGTGCCATTTATGCCGAATATATCTCGGTGCCAAGGTCATGGTTTATTTAAGAAATATTCACTGTAATAAAAGGTAAAGACAAACAGTTTTCCATAAGCAGTCATAATTTCGCCTTTCCACAAGCAGGTATTGCAGTCTTTTAGGGCTATGCTAGCTCTCTGACCCCTGTGTCAAGGTATTTGACCAAAAAGAGAGGGGTGGGGGTGTGCGAAGAGAATGCCTATGTGAATGTACAACTCGTGAAATTCTTCCCGTGATTACTAACTTTAGATTTCGTCGTAAAAAGAGATAAAAAAAAGGGCAGATTCTGATTCACAGATTAAGTCTGGATGTATTGCATTCCGGGAAAACGCTACGTCATAAATACAAGAATGCTGCCAGGAAACTGAGGTCGCTTGGTGATAAAAACAAGTTGGGTAGCAAGTACAAATCTCTCTCTCTCTCTCTCTCTCTCTCTCTCTCTCTCTCTCTCTCTCTCTCTCTCTCTAGAGTTCCGTCCTCATTCGGATCCATTTTTCTTTGCACCTGGCTGCTTTGGTTTGTTGAAAGTTTCAGTAAAGTTGTCCTGGTTTCATTTGTGCTTGGAACGGGCAAAAGTATACGATTCTATGGAAGATTTACTACATCATGGCGATTCGCCCTTGATTTAACAGTTAAAGGATGAACGAAGCAGTGAGCTCTGATGTCACTCTCTCTTAGGGGAAACGACACTACATATTTCAAATATTTAATTTAGTTCAGCCAAGTTATTACTGTGATCAAAGGCCTCTTTTAACGGCTCTTTAAACTTACAGGTAATTCACTCTGTGTAGGCTAGTCAGCGAACTAAAAATTAAAGGGTCGTTTTGGTTTATTCCGTATGAATGGGTGCACGTTATGAATAATAATCATAATTTACTGAGTCATTCACTCTCACGGAGTAACAGTTCATTATCATTTTCGATTTTTTCTCTGTATATCCATTAATAAGAAGGGAATATCTGGTGCAAAGGTTGCTGAAGGATTTCAAGAGAACGTGCATTGAGGCACTCTTGGCGTTAAGTCCAATGTCAGACCGTCTGACATTGGACTCAACGCCGAGAGTGCCTCAGTGCACGTCCCTGCAAAACGAACAGGCAGTGACTCAGACGCCTGTTCGTTTTGCTGGAACTTTTACCTTTTTTTCTTTCGTGAGGTACATCTGACGCTTCCTCCATTGTTAGGTAACGACTAAGGGAACCCAGAATAACAGCACTGGGCCCTAAGTTTATCTTGATATATACGTAAAGGCCAATGAAGACAGAGCCATCCGAACTATTGACCTTCTGTGGGCAATAGGCAACCCACTTCCTTTACCTAGCCGTTATCTAACAGTGAAGGAAGCGACAGGTGTGCCTACTCATTTTTTAGGCCATTTACTTACTTGCTTATTTATTTATTTATTTATTTATTCATTTATTTGTTTGTTTGTTTACTTTCTCTCCATTCTTTTCCATATTACGACTGGCATAATCAAATTTTGTCGTTTTGAGACAAACAACTCAGTCTAGTATTTTAGCTTTTTATGACTATCGCGGTCTTGAATTTTGCTCAGAAAATTATTTTCATTTCATTTCCATTTGTTTTCTTCTGAAAGATGAAGTTGACTGACATTTTTGAAAAAGAGGAGTTTGATGACTAACGACACAGGTATCTTGTATGTACAGAGAGAGAGAGAGAGAGAGAGAGAGAGAGAGAGAGAGGGGAGAGAGAGAGAGAGAGAGAGAGAGAGAGAGAGCATTTTTTAAGCTAGCTTGGGATCTGAAGGTGACCAATATTCATCTCTTATAACCTACGCAAGGCATGAGAGAAAACAAGACATGGGGAAACAAGAAGAAGAAAAGAGAAACAACAGAAAAGAAGCAACTGGCGATTTTAATAAGTCGAGTTAATCTGAATCAGGGAGATAATTCCAAAGCATGGCAGTGGAGGGTCAGTGATGTCCTGGCCCGACGGGTGTTATAGTGTGTTATTTGACCACGTGACACCCACCCAGCCGGATTTCTTAGTTGTCTGATGCATGTTTTTTCTCTCTCTCTGTCTTCTACACACAAAGGCTCTTCAGCAGCAGGTCAAACCCCTGAAACACACCCTGCACTGTTCTCTTCTGTCTTTCACGCCTTCTTGTGCTTCTTGGATACTAAGGACCTTCTTTCTCATTACCTCTTCCACTCCATCTATCCAGCACTTTCTAGGTTTTCCTCTCGTTCTTCTTCCCATCACTCTCAGATTGTGAACTTTTCCCACCGTCTTTTCGTTCTTTACGCCAAATGTAATACATTAACATTTCATCTCAAGAGCTTCAACCTTTTTTTCTTTCGATTCTATTCAAGATCCTCTTTACTTTCTGGAAGGAGAGGTGGCCCAACAATTCCTTCCCATATTACAACCTTGGCCTTCACTGATACACAGTCTCGAGTCTTCCCAGTCTTTCTCCCACGCCCAGCTTCCAGTCCCTTCCTTGCTTCACCCATTCTGTGACTCACCTCTTCTCTCATCCTTTCCAAATACTTGCAGACCAACAACTTCCATTTGTCTACCAAGCATGTTAACATTCAATGTTCCATCTTGCTAGTTTCTATTTCTTTCTTTACATTACTTCTGTTTACATTTACTCCCAACTTTGTTTTTTTTTTTCTCACAACACATTCACTGGCTTCTGCAGCTTCTAGAAACATCATCAATTCCGCTTTCTATAACAAGTTCCGTTTTCTTATCACTCAACTTTGCGCAGAAATCTAGAGCCCTTTCTCTTACTGCTGACTATTACCTGATAAAGTAAACATCACTAAATAAAGTAAACAGTCATGTAAACTTTTAATTGCTCTTAACAACTTTATTCCATATATCCTCATCACCCTCCATATTGCCTCTATCAGTTCTGCCATAAGCACTTTTAGGGTCTATAGGCTATATGCCAAACCACACAAAGCTTTCCTTTTACTTTTGAACTTCTCTCATGACTGTTTCATCACACACCCTTTAAGATTGGATAAGAAGACTGAAAAACATATTTACATATACCTAAGTATTATTTTCGACAAAAAAAGAAATGAGATAGTGAAATCGTTTAAAGCAAGAAAAAACAACTGATTATTTGACATAAAAAAACAGACTTATTAAGTGGTAAAGATCTAGGTGCTCTCAATGGGATATCCTCTTCCTTTTGACACTTGGTTAGGTGTATATAGTACATAGCAAAAATTATTTGACCTCCTGGGGTATACTTGGAAACGTGCTTAGGCGCACGTGAGTTCCCGATATATGGGTAACAGTTTCGTCATCCCGTGACGCTCCCACAGCTGCAAAACCGCGAAAATACCATAAAAAGAAACATTTTCTTATTAGTCATTCTTCTTATCTCGCCTGAAGCATCACCGGAGTTACCACTTCGGCATTTTGTATTTAAAACTAATATACAGTAAGTGCACAATTTTAATCCCAGAGTAAATATGCTAACTATTTAGGCCGCTTATCGGTAGGGCATTAAACAAGGAAGTGTTACAACAGAATATGGAAATACCTTGATTCATTGTTGCATCATAATTTTGTTTGTTCCTAATATCGTTTTTATCACTAATTCCTATTTTACTTAATATTAGTTTAAAATGAGTTATTTTTTCTTTCAACTAACGTTATTCCTTTACAAAAAAGAATTGAAAATATAACAAATATTATCACAGAGTGCTACATTAATGCCACGAAAGTTAATTGTGCTGGATCCTGCTGGCATTCACTAGCTCCTATTTAGCTGTCGTGTCAGACTCGACTCCAGCCTGTACCGTAAACTCGTAGACGGGAGCAGTGTCTGTCTGAGAGTGTACAACGCCTCATCTACAGTTTGATGTCTCCACCGAAACCCGTCTTAGACATGGGACCAGAATTCTATAAGTACTTAATATTGATTTTTCTTGGTTATAGTCGTATGTTTCTAGGATAAAAAGTGTTTGTGAAGCGTTGCTTGATAAGATATTTTCGTAAAAGAAGCCCGTCTTCATCCGAGCTGAGTTCATTGTCACAATGGTACCGGCTGAGACATTATCCAATATGCTTTGGAAAACGTGGAACGTTTGCTTCTGCGCTATTGTGAAGAAAACCTCATTTAGTGAAGACAGATTTAGATTTTGAAATTTATTTTTTGACGTAACGCGAAGCAATAAGCACACGCCGAAAATGACCACACCCACGGGTCATTTAACTCTAATCTTAGATTTTTGAAAATAATCAATTTATATCATATATTGATGCTGACAGAAACAATCTGTTCGAGGTATAGTAGTGTTTCACTTACAGAAATTTAAAGAGCGTGGTAAACCGGTAACCAATTTACATACATTCACCATTCATGTTTATATGTAATTATAAAAGACAGAAATGATATAAGAGGAAACCATTTACTTTAAGAGAGTCGCAGAAAAGGTTTGGAAAGTGACATCCGTTCAGATCACTTTTTGGTCACCTGGATTCCCGACCTGAAATCAAGGGAGACAGTATGCACAAATGACGTCACAGACTCATGTCACTTACTTTACCCCGTTCAGTCGTCTGGTCGAATACGAACCATTAATCTTAGGATGATGTGAGACGCCAGCAGGTGACAGGTATTTGAATTGTCTCTTTACTCTTTACTGATTGATGACATGTTCGTTTAATACCCTGAGAACATTGTGTATAATGAAATAGCTGTCGTTCCATCGTATTTTACGTAGGAGTGTAATCTCGTGTCTTGGCTAGGCCTTGAATTAACCTGGCCATTGTTTACCGAAATAGCCCAGGGTAAATCAAAATCAATGAATTTGTTGGTTGCTAGGTAGCCGCTATGATCTCTAAGCATCCTGGTATGGAGGAAAGACGTTGGTAAGTAGGTATATCTCCGTGGCATGGTAACGAGTACTTTATTTACTGGTAAAGCCGAGCTAAGGAATCATGTACGTTTTCACAATAGTAGGTACCGGTAAGATGTGCTCCATTTCCGGTCAGTGATCTTTTTACCGATGCAGCACTAAGGTCGTTCATCAGCAGGAAGTTGCGCCTAGCCTGGATTACGCCAGAATGTTTACGTAGTCAATTTAACAACGACATCCAAAAATGGGGTAGGCAAGGTTAATCCAGCTTCTTTCAGACATTGTCAGCAACAACTTACCTTCAACAAAAGGGCCTGACACTTCAGGTCGTGAGATACTTGGTAAATATTTACAAAACTGCATTGTCACTGCTCATCTAAAACTGGTTAAACAGGTTTTTTGAGGATCTTGCATTAGCCTAATATCCTTCTAATAGGCCAGCCTGTACATAGTTAAATTACCTGCTACAAACCCTTTGTACATGTGATGATGATGGGGTACCCTTAGTGTGAAACTTGCTTGAGGGGTGGGGAAAAAAAAACAGAAATAATGTAAAACAAGGATATGCTGTAAATTAACCTAATTTGTGATGCCATGTGGTGCCTTCATAGCATGATAGGCATAATGAAGTTTTGGATTCTCACTTGGGGTACCCCCTTTTTGTTAGATATGGGGCTGCTAATGGTTCCCCTACCATGGGAATGAGGCCTGAATACCAAATTCGTCAGAACTATATAAAAAAAATTGTTAGAGAAATCATATTTCACCAGTTTTAAAATGAAATGTGATGTTGAAAAGTTGTAAATAACCACTTACTTACCCTAGATAGGCTATGTAATTTTTTAGGTATGGTATGGGAATGAAGAAATAGTGAAAATGATAAACACACTTGACCAAAGAAATATTGATCAAAACTGAAGTGAAAGTCATGATGTCACCATCACGCGAGTGCTCTAGGGCTGATAATTCTCAAAAGAACAAACGGTACTGTATTAGATTAAAAAAATTAAACAAGGAGGACTTGATCAACTGTACTGTGACTTCATGAGATGTACTAAAGAGGATGGAAGGAAAGAAAGAGCATTTGGTACAGTTGAAAAGATTAATAACCGAACATAGCATTACTGTACAATGTAAATAAAACAACCTAAGAATAATTGTAAAACACTAGACAATCCATATCAGTGTTATTAGCAATTTCTGAGGGATTTTTAACTGTTTGAGGGGTACTGGCTGTTGCCTTTTTAAAAGCCTATTTGAGGTGTAGGCTAAGTTATGCATAGTAGCATAAGAGTTGAGTTTACTTTTGGGGATAGCTTAGCACTCATGTCATTACTAGGGTGGGTATTTGCATTCTTAACAAAGAATATGGAAAATAATGTAAGATTATTAGCAGTCAAAATTTAAAATCTGAACCATATTTCTTATCAGTTTTGTATGATTTTAAAGAATTTTTTGTATTCTCATGGGAAATTAATTAGCTAATTTCTGTTATAACCCATCCTCGGTGGGGTATTGGTTTATCTATAATTGCACTATGATAAAAGTGTCTTTCAATTCTTAAAAAAATAATTAGAAAATATAGCCTGCATTTTTTATCAAGTGAATAAAACAGCATAGCCTCTAGGCTGCCTGACTTTAGTTCCTTGGACTCCCTTCAGTTTGGCCCTAAAAGGCAGTGTTTAATGAACTCCCATCAGCAGCTCATATGGGGGTATCAGAAGACAGACCTTCATCTCTGGACCCTTCTTAACCCTTTGCATCTTAGACAAACTTTGTGCACAGCTTTTTATAAAAAAAAGCATCCAAAGTTCTCTATCCTAGATCTTGTCTGACAAAAGAACAACTCAGAGGTAGGGTCCATTGGCTCTTTCTAGAGTCCCTGGTGCATGGATATCCATGATTGCTCCCCTTAGAGGGAGATTATAGCCCAGAAGTCCACATGATGTAGGCATTTTAACCCATAGTGGACGGATCCCCTCATGAGAGGATCTAAAACAGGTTTTGGCTTGTGGACGGATCCCCTCTGAGGAGTATTAATATTACGCGCCTTACAATTTGACTGTATCGAGTGGGAAAGCATTTCCATCACTTCATTGGCCCAAAAATGAATGGTGGCAACTTAGAGTTCAGCTCAGCTCAATTAATGGGGATCTCAGCCAGGGAGATCAGTTTTGTTCTTTCTTGACTTGATGGGGGAGGTCTTGCTTCTGTCTCTCCCGTGACATCTTTTTATTTATTTGCTCATAAATATACCCAGGGATTGCTGTTGGTTTTAGTTCATATCTTTTATGATATAATGTCGGTTATAATTGTAATTTTGCAAAGAAAAGTGCAGAAAAATATTAGAAAAAAACATTTATATCTCCAAAAAAGTTATTGCATCTCCCAGTCTCAGTAAATTTGCATAAATATTTTACAACAAATATATATATTCAGAATAAGTTACTGATTTTATTTCATCTTTGTTATGATATTGTGTGAGCTATAATTATAATTTTACAAAATAAAATAAAATAAATTATTAGAAAAAACATGCATAACTTGGTAAAATTTACGAGCCCTTCGTAAAAGAGGCCCCACACAGGGTTGTATATAGTCACTTTCAATTTCCCGTGGAAGGTAGGGAAAATGTTTACATATCTCCCGCTTTCTATTGATGTGTTTTTTCCGTAAATTTGCTAACCTTAAAGTTTGCTCAGTCTGGGGGGTTGCATGCTATATAATTAGCCTATCCCTTAAGGGTTAAATAAGAGATAAATAAGAAACCCTTATATATTTATATTTTTTCTCCAAGTACACAAACTGTATGTACACTATAATATGAATTTTTTCACCATTTTCTAAGCCTTGTCTTACCAAGGGGATGTTGCAATAATCACACCCCCAGAGATATTTTACTTTGCACTAAAATTCTTCAAACACCTTTAATGTTCTACATATTGACATTGGTTAAAATTGGTTAATTTTTCTAATGTTCCTACAGAGGATAGATTCCTATGAACCATAATCGATTTAGTATTTGAGATCAGTGGTGAAGATAATAAACATGTATGTACAATCTCATAACACTAAATAATGTGTTCTTGAATTATCTTGTACATAATGGATAACAACTCTGGACTTGACTGGAGGAAAATTTCTTCACTCCATCTGTCCCATTGGCAGATTGTGTTTTTACCAGTATTATTGTCTTCCAGTTTGCTGTGTGGGCCATGCTACACTGTATAAGAATACAATGATGTCAGGGTAAAAAGTGTATAAAGGATATATTCAGATTATTTTTAAAGGTCACTTTGTGAACAACCAGGTCACTGTTCAAGATACAGCTGATTAAGAGAGTCAGAATTCAATACTCAAATGGATTTTTAAATAAAAAACAAAATTAAGCAATTTATTCACAATGCAGTGTCAGTTATAGAAACGATTCACAATATGGCTTCAGTTTCATCTTTATAAGAAAAATATTTAGTAAATTTTGAAAGGTTCTGAATGTCAAAAAAATTACAGTATACTGTAATAGCTCCCTGTTTGATACATAAGGAATCAGATAAATTTCCCTTTGTAATCTTTGTTGGTTATCAGTGAAAGTCACAATGCCTTTAGCTCAATTTACTTAACATGCTTAAAACTGTATCAGAGTCCTTTGTGTCAGCAAGATCTCTATCACTGGGTGTTAATGCTAATGAGCTGACACTTTCTTCAGACATTGTTTGTTTATCATAAATGTGATTTGATCAGTTTCAGTCGGCTGACGGATCGTTCTGCAGTGGTAGATGACATCACAATTGTGTCATGAGTCACATAATGTTCATATTGGGTTATGTATTACAAAGATCGTGTTTTTTGGCAGTTGTTTGCATGTCTTGCAGTGATCAAGGTTTATACACAAACACTTGACTTTATTTCAAAAATTGAGTAATCTGCTTAGATTTAATCAATGTTTGTGTAATATAGTTTTACAGTATACAGTATACTATGTGCATAGAAATATAACAAAGTAACTAAGCAGTAGACATTTTGCCATATTAAAAGTGTAACTTGATAGAGAATAAATTAAGGGAGAAACAAAGTGAACACTGAATGCCATCATGCATGAATTACAATATTTCACATTGGTAGTGAGGTAGACATGATTAAATAGTGTACTTTTGTAGGTAAAATTTTAGGTGACTATTTAGAAAAGTTTTATATAGAGTAATACGCTTGGGTAAATTTTGCAGTAACAATTTTAGAAACCTGCTTCATTTCTGCATGCAGACTAGATCACTAATTTTTCCTCTTTTTTTTTTTTTTCATTGAGCCATCCAGGTGGTTCATTCTCCTTACTTTTTTTGTTTCTTGTTGCCTGTATGGTCTTTCCCTACTTTTTCACTACTTTCTCTTTCTCCCCCTCTACTGTCATTGGTAAATACTACCTATTTGTGCTATTGAACTGTGCTAAGATGGGAAATTGTAATAATTTGGATGGATTATAAAGAAAAGAACGCTGTGACATTAACACCCATCCTGATTAGTTAGAGTCAGCAGGCACAAAAGGAAGACTGAATGAGGGGGGAACTATAAGGTACAGTAAAATAAACAGGTTGGGTGAATGAAAAAAAATAGTAATGGATAACAAAGATTAAAGTAAAAGAAAGATGGGGCTAATTATTCATTTGTATTTTTTAAGTATTTTTATACAGTTTGAAATGTTGTAATGTAAAATTTAGGGGTTAAAATTTATTGATTTATTCTCTCTCTCTCTCTCTCTCTCTCTCTCTCTCTCTCTCTCTCTCTCTCTCTCTCTCTCTCTCTCTCTCTCTCTCTCTCTCTCTCTCTCTTTATTCTCTCTCTCTCTCTCTCTCTCTCTCTCTCTCTCTCTCTCTCTCTCTCTCTCTCTCTTTTTTAGTATAGAAATCCTTGTATCACATCTTATTCTTTGGGGTAATACTACTGTTTTTTTTTTTGGCTTTAGTAGCACATGGTTTCCAAAGTTTGCTGTAGTGGAGATGATTGTAGATATATGTGGCCACATTGCATTTAGACTGTATAAACTTATTCTTATGACGCAAATACTCTGAAGGCAAAAAATTGTCATTTAAATTATCATATAGTACTTCAGCAATGACTGGCTATAAAATTTGACTTGTGTGATATATTTATGTAAAAAAAGTAAAGCTAGATAAAACAGGATCATAACTGTTATGCTGCAAGTTCATAATTTTCATTCACTATCACTGAGTGTATGGTATGCATGTGCTTTTTTTTTTTTTTAGGCTGATGGAGGTACTATAGCATGCACCAAAGTAGTTGAACGTCCAAAATCTTACTCATAGGTGAATCCATGTGAGGCAGTCTTATAGTTTCCATCATGAGACCTTGTTTTGAAGGCATTAGGTAGTTTTTTTTTATTTTGAGCAAAGGATGAAAGGCTTTTGACACATTTTTTGAAGAATCGGAAGCACAATAAAGAAAATTTAAGAAGATATTTTTCAGCTGTTAATATATTAAATTGTTTTTAATTTTGTTTTACATTGCTCATTTTTCTTTCAGGAGACTTGCAGCTAGAATGGACATACCAGGGTGTGTGTGTGGGCGGTCAGTTGGCTACTCTGCTTCCTTTGGAAGTTTGAGGTCAAATCCGGGATTTCCTGCAGAAGGAGAAGAAAGCAACTCTTCTTTGTCTGCTAGTCTCCTAACAAAAAATAAACCGTTTCCAATTAGAGGTGAGTTTATGATCAGGAGAACTGTTTATGCTGTGGTGAGGTTTAAAAAAAAAAAAAGTTTGTGCTCATGATGGAAGGCGCACAAGGTAGAAAAGAGTAGACATGTTTTACATCTTTTACAAAAAACAATGTAATAAATTCCCATATTCAAGAATACATCAACAAAACTTTTATGAAGATCACCTTATTATTTAGTCATATGATGAGCAGAATTTTTCTTAAACTCACTGTTACAAGAGTTACAGGCTCCTCAAGGAGGAAGAGTCTATGCCAACACAGAGCTGGCTTAATCTGCTGCATTACAAGAATTGTAAAGAGGAATCATTAGCATATATCAACAAGCTTGCATCTGAAATAGAAAATAGAAACAGATCAGTGTGGCCCTCAAGTGTAACATGCAAAATGAAAGTGACCCCTTCTATAGAATGTCTGTCATTGATGAAATGGTATACAATGTTTTCAGCTGTCCATTCTTGGAAATTGCAGTTGTAACTTGTAGTTTAAGTTCTTTCCCTTTGCAATTTGAGAAATTCATGCCACAAAAATGATCAAGTTAATGGGAGTACTCTTTGGAAAGTTTTGCCATATGGTATAAAAACCAGAGATGAATGGAGCTGAGAAAGTACAGTATACAAATAAAGAAAATATATAATGTTTAGGAAGTCATAAACATATAAGAGGTACCTTTAATATCAGTCTGTGTCAGTTACCATAAGTATGCACATTCTCAAGATTTATCCAGAAAGTTAGTTTTGTGTAAAGTACCGTTTATGGACCTATTCTTTTGCTTAGGGGAACTCCATAACAATTTTTTGGCAGTCATACGTGTTGCTCTTGAAGGGATCATGTTAGTTTATATTTCACATTAATTTCCTGTGGTTTATGTGCTGTACTATAATAAAAATTGAATACCTTTTTCATAGGTCCAAAGTGTAGTGCTTCTACTGTAGTAAGTGCTCCAAAAGACAAAGTATAGTTAAGACCCTACCAGAAAGGTTAAATTGTTAGATATGCTATGAAGGGGTAATTTGGTTAAAAAAAGAAAAGGACTTCTGGAACCCAGCAGCATACAGAATGCATTCTGCATGATGTTTAAGATGATCATCCAGTTCCAATACTTAAATAATTAGTAATACTAATGATAATTAGTACTGTGCTACCAAGTTGCTTGTTTTATATATACACAAAAGTATTGTAACCATGAAGAACGTATGTGTATGTCGTACTTGTTTATCATCATTGTCAGTGAATATTGAAACTAGTAGACTTTAAATTGTTTTCAGTTTCTGTTATGAAATTTATGGTTTTATTGCTTGGTAGTACTTTTATATATGTATACTATATTCATTAATTTGCACATTTACATTTTTGTGGACAATAAAATGTGTGTTAATCATAAGATATAAGGATGTGAGGACATCAAAATGATTATGGTATTAAAGAAGGAAAGTTTTTGAAGGGCCAGTATCCCTGACCCATGTGAATGGCAAGGGACAGCTGTGTAAATGAGGAGAATCATACTTTGCATATTTGGTAAAGAATTATACTGATGTGTTTTTCCATGTTCCCTTAACCAGTGTTAAATATATGTACACTATTGATGTGTTTTTCCATGTTCCAGTAACCAGTGCTTTATTCTTTCAGGGGAAAGGGCCAACTTTGTCAATACTCCTCATGTTATTGTGATGGTGGGTTTACCTGCAAGAGGGAAGACCTACATGGCCAAAAAACTTACTAGATATCTTAACTGGATTGGAATTAAAACAAAAGGTGAGATGAAGTGTTTTTATAATGCCCCATAACTAATACTTGCTATTGGTTTTTGTATAATAATGAATCACAATTAGTAATCTAGGGAAAATTTTTAATTTTTTAATTTTTTCTTTTGTAGGGGATTATTTTGAGTAATTTTTATGGCACATTTGATAAAAGGAACAAAACCGTAACCTATTGTAGAGTTGGGGAGGATGCATTTTGATTTAAGATGATGCCTGCTGTAATTGAAGACTAGCAATTTAACACAGAGATAAAATTAATCTTACTTGAGAACAAGAGAAGTATTTTATGACAATGTGAAGGGTTAATATTTTTCTTGATGCAAATGCCATTCTGTCATTAGATTTTATATTCTAATGTATGGAAGAACACTTTTTCCATAGTGTTAGAAATAGGTTTATATGGATGTATATTAAACGCTTTGTTTTTACAATAAAAGTCAGTGTTTTCATCCCTGCCTGTATACAGGAAATGTCCTTTTTTCCTTCTCTAGTTATTTATACATTTAAATTATGGCAGGAAGACAGTTTCATAAATAGTATTTATCCTAACAGCAGTATTAGTATGTGATACTATAACTTTGCTGTTGATACAATACTTCAAACTAATGTTATAGGATTATCTATTAGCAGTCTGATGTCCTCTGGGGCTGTGTAATGTAAATTAATTTTGCTTTCAGTATTCAACCTGGGTGAATATCGCCGACGGGCAACGCAGAAGTATAAAAATCACAATTTTTTCCGTAGTGACAATGAGGAAGCCATGGCCTTGAGGAATCGTTGTGCTATGGATGCCTTAGATGATGTTTGTGAGTGGCTTGATAATGGTGGAGAAGTAGCAGTAAGTATATCAATGTTTATACATTTGTATATTTTTCCTTATTTATCAGGGTATACATGAGGATTAATGGATATTTTGTATGGCTTGATTAAACATGCTTGAAAATTTGATGCTGTAAGTAAGGTTCATATTCATTAACTGAAGTATCATATTTTACTGTTTCTATGGAGGCCAAAACTAGATAGTGTCGTTGTGATCACTTGAAAATGTGTTCAACATAATTGTTTCTCTCAAGTGTCAGGAAGTTTTTAAAATTGTCTTTAATTTGGTGGATAACATAAGAATTTTTATATTTTCGATGGATAACAAAAATTTTATAATTGGGTTGAGTTTTTAGAGTTCTTATTTTCCCATCACAATTTTTGGTTAATCTAGCTTTTTTCATTCAGTTGCGTAATGGCTGTTGTCCATTTTTTCCCTTAGGTCAATTAATGAATGTGATCATTCAGTTGCGTAATGGCTGTTATCCATTTTTTCCATTAGGTCAATTAATGAATGTGATTTTTTTTTGGGTACAGTATTTGTGGTTTATTTTGAAATACTTTCCTTGTTGGAAATTTTTTCAATATATATTACTGAAAGCATTTTACATCTATAGCATGGCATGAAAATTACTATAATTTTTGGGGGAAAGATTGATTGTAATTTTCATATTTCAGGTATTTGATGCCACAAATACAACTATGATGCGCCGTCGAATGATATTTGATATTATTGTTCAAAAAATGAACTACAAGTTGTTCTATGTAGAATCAATTTGTGATGACCCGTCAATTGTAGAGTCAAACATACGTGTAAGTTTTGAAGTTGTGCAGTATTATCTCTCTCTCTCTCTCTCTCTCTCTCTCTCTCTCTCTCTCTCTCTCTCTCTCTCTCTCTCTCTCTCTCAACTAAAACTTTTTAATTTATAAAAACATACCTTATTTCTTATACATTATATCCATTGTATTATTATTAAAACACTGAAAACTATTAAGCAAAAATAGATATTTGTCTAATGATTATATTACAGGCAAGTAGCCCGTTGACTATATTATAAAACTTTCCAGACATCCCAAATCTTCCAAATGAACACCCTCCCCCTCCAGTCCAGCTTAATACCTCTCAAAATGTAAAGTTTTGGAATTTTCATTGTATTTTGCAGAAATATTTGTGATTAAATGGCATGTACTCTATACTTTCAGGAAGTGAAGATCAATAGCCCAGATTATCAAGGGATGACAGCTGAAGAAGCTCTAGACGACTTCTTACATAGGCTCGAACATTATGTGAAACAGTATCAACCTCTTGATGAAGAAAAGGAAGATCACCTCTCCTTCATGAAAGTTTACAACACGGGTATAGTTTGAAATCAGTGCTTGTATTTTGTTGCTTGATTTTTCATTGATTTAATGCATTTGTATGGGAGCCCATTTTACCATTTTTTAACACTAGTGGGTGGGAATACGGGATTTGCCTCAAATTCTTCATTTTCATGAAGAGTTAAGATGTCTATATAAGTCTGGGATTATTGTTTTTTACAGTGTAATTTCTTGACTTTTTCAGTCTGACAAAACAAATATCAGTTACTGTGACAGGTGTATTTATATTACCACTTTTTGGATAGTATATTCATAGGTGTATTCATGTTACTTTTAGCATAATGCATTTGTGTGCAGAACTGTTGCATTCTTTGACAGAAGCAGGGTAAATAATCATTGTGCCTGGCAGAGACTTGGGCTATACATAACTCTTGGCCTCTGTGTCAGCAAGAAACTGAACACTTCGTCTCTCTTGCATAGTTATCAGTACCTGGAAGACGACTGTTTGGAGGGGGGCAGGTTGCTATTTAATATCCAGGATTATGGGTAGAGGTAGTTTTATGCCAGCTTCTGTATTTTGGGGGAGCTGATGGGCAGGGCTGTAACCAAGATAAACAGGATTTCCTCACCTTTTAAATCTTGGAATACTGTAGTGATACATTTTTGTTAAATGGATAGAGGATCTTGGGAGCCTGAGGGTTGGGAGGTAGCTAATTAGTAACATTTTTGACCAAAGATTCTAATCAGCCAGTGAAGTGCAAAATTGATAAGCATGCATAGTTTCAGTGGTGGATTTGCAGTTTGTGTGACTTTATGTTAGTTAATTATTTTAACTTGGTGGGCTGGTTTAATACATCACAATAATAATAATATTGATAAAATAAATGTGATTGCTGCATCAGCTGCCTTCAAATTGTCTTAAATCTTGTGATATATGACTGGTTTCTCTGTTATGGTATTGTGCTGGTAACTCTTATATTTGCCTGGCATAAATAGTGAGTTGAACATGTGTTCAGGAAGTTCCCTGAGGAACACCTCAAAAAGTAAAAAAAAATCTCTGAATGCCTAACACCATGTTTTAATACTGGCTCAAGACTTCCTTGTAAACATTGCAATTATATTTTTTCTTATTAAGAGAATTCCCACTAGTAAATGTTTACCTCTCCATTTATGAAAGAATTACGAATATAGGAGAGTTATTGGCAAAGTGCAGTAACAGAAAGAGTAATCATAAGAAATATCAAAAAGACTTCATACAAATTGAATGCAGCTGATGCAGCAATCACATTTGATTCCATTCATTGAAAGAGGGTCTTTTACCTACATAATAATAATTATAATAATAGTGCTGTAATGATTTTACAACTTTTTACTCTTATGAATCACAATGAAAAACTGTAACTGTGATGGTATCACCAACTTAAGACATTCCCTATACTTAAGGATGATTAGAACTTGTCAGTGCAGATGTACCATGCTGAAGTTTGATTAAAGTACTTTACTGCGACATGGTCAAGAATGTATTTTTTTTAAATAAGTAACTTACCAAATAACTATATAGCTATTAGTGTCACTTATCTGCCGCAGTTCAAAAATTTGAAATTCGCGGTAACACGCTGTTGTTTTAGCGTAGATAACTAGACCCGCCCACTTTCAGGGAGGAATAGGTACAGCAGTGCTTGAAGAGCTTGATTCTTTTCTGCCGGTCAACTGAACATTTGGTTGAGCAGCTCTGATTTGAAATTTGCCATATGGTTGAATCTTTTGCCTTTGGTGAAGTATTCATTTGTGTTGGTTGTGTGCTATTTATTAGCTTAGCTAATTCCCTATTCAGACTTGTGACTAATTTGATTTAGTATGTCAGACTCTAGCTTGTCTAGTATTAGGTATTGCTGCAAAGGCTGTAATACTAGACTTACTTCTGCCAAGTATGACTAAACTCTGCTACCTGGCTTCCATCCCTCCGAACCCGATGCCATCGCCAGCCTAGAAGCTTGAGTTGACCAAAAGGTTGGTCTGCTTATTAACACAGAATCCCAAATTGGGTCTTCGGTTAAGGCCTTATGGATCAGGTAAGTGTAATTAGTGATGGGCACTCTCGTGTCCATCGAGAAGTTTGTGCCTTTAGGAAGGTTACACACAAGAGTCCTGCAATTCTTCCTAAAGGCCAGTTGGCAAAGGAAAATTCTCCCAGACTCCATTTTCCGCATCACTCCCGAGATCAAGAAGGACCTTCTGTGATGGCTTGCAAAGGAGAGATTTTTAGTAGGGAAGTCATTGCAACCACTGAGCCCTGACCTAACATTGTACTCAGACACGTTGGATTTGGGTTGGGGGACTCTGTTAAACGACATGGAGATTTCCAGGACACGGCCGTTAGAAGAAAAGAGACTACATATCAGTGTAAGGGAACTGAAGGTGATTCACTTGGCCCTTCGGCATTTTACGACGACAACATGCGGCAAGACAGTCACACTCCATTCGGACAACACGACCGCATTGGCCTACATAAAAAATCAGGGAGAGACTCATTCCTTCTCCCTTTATGAAGCAGCCAAGGGTCTTCTTTGGGCAGGGAACAACCATACCACGATAATAACTTGCTTCATCCAGGGCAAGTTAAACGTTCTTGTAGACGAGTTAAATCGCTGCAGACAGGTCCTACCGACGGAATAGACACTGAATCCACAGGTGTGCACCGTCCTCTGGAAACAGTCTGGAAAGTCGTCAATAGACCTGTTTGCAACACCGAGGAACCATTGCCTCCCCGTTTACTGTTCCCCAGCCCCGGACCCTCTGGCATGGGTGATGGATGCTGTGCTCCAAGACTGGTCGGACGGATGCCTACGCCTTTCCACCATTCAGCATGGTTAGAGAAGCCTTAAACAAGTTAATGGCTCATACCAACACATCCATGATGCTTGTAGCTCCATTTTGGCCACAGAAATAGTGGTTCCCGGACCTTCACAGTCTCCTAACAGACTTCCTCAGACTTCTACCTCAGAAGAGAATCCTTCTACAGCAGCCTCACTTCCATCGCTGCTTCCATCAAGGCTTATCTGCTCTTGCTCTGACTTGCTTCAGACTGTCAAGGAGCTTGTCAGAATGAACGGCTTTTCAAGAAAAGCTGCAGAAGCAGTGGCTAAGTGCAGACGTCAGTCTTCTGCTAATGTCTACCAGGCAAAGTGGACAGTCTTTCATGACTGGTGGCAAAGACATGGCGTATCGTCTTTTAAAACTTCTGTAGCACAGATCACTGATTTTTTAATGTTTCTGAGGTCCTCTCAAGGCTTGGCCACCTCTACAATCAGAGGTTATAGGTCTGTGATAAACTGCTTAGACATAGAGGTCTCCATTTGTCTGCTAATCAAGACGTAAGAGATCTAATTTAAGTCCCTAGGCACTTCCAAGCAAGAGAAGTCTACATCAGTAGCCTGGAATCTAGATGTCGTCTTCAAATGGCTCTCTGGCCCTCCATTTGAACCCCGTCACTCCTTATCACTGAGAAATTTAACCAGGAAGACTCTTTTTAGTTGCTTTAGCTACAGCAAAGAGGATCAGCGAACACATGCCTTCAGTAAGCTAGTGGGCTTTTTGCAGGGAGATGTGGTCTGCTCATTCACACTTGGATTCCTGGCAAAGAACGAAACCCTATCCAACCCCTGGCCTCGTTCGTTTATGATCAAGAGTTTGTTAAATATCCTTGGACTAGCAGACCAGGAGAGAGCTCTTTGCCCAGTTAGAGCATTTAAGCACTACTTGGATAGGACCAAAGGGATTAGAGTTCCTTCTCAGAATCTATGATGTTTGGTGAAGAACCTCTTACCATTATCTAAGAATGCCTGGGCCTTTTTAAAGAGTGTTATTTCCGAATCACTCTTAAAAATTCAAGAAGATGATCTTGCCGTTTTTAAAGTCAAAGCTCATGAGATTAGAGCAGTCGCCACTTCATTGGTTTTAAGAAGAACTTGTCGCTCTCCATGATTCTCCAGTCAGCTTACTGGAAGTCAGAATCAGTGTTCATCTCCCATTATTTGTGCGATGTGGAGATCATCTGTAATAATTGCAGTACATTAGGTCCATTGGCTGTGGCTGGCATGGTATTGGGGCAAGAAGGATAGGGGTTATCCCTTCTAATCCTCTATCTCCCCGACTTGTTAAAGGATGCCAAGTTTTGGGAAGCCTGGTGGTACCATTTACCAGGAGTACCCACCAGTCGTTTTTAATGGTTGGCTGATGGTTTTGTTTTTTAATACTGTGTGGTAACAAATTTCTGGTTGTATTAATTGTACTGCGCCCAGGGCAAGGGCATTTATTTTGTAAGACCTTGTCAGTCTTTGGAGTACTCCTCGACTGCAAGGTTCTCCCACTGAAGTAGAGACGACTCCCTGCTTTACTGCCGCGTCACTACAGATTGAGATGAGCGCCAACCAGAGGCAGTATCTTCCTGCCGCAGCTCTCTCACCAGATAAGGTTACAGCAAGCATTACACCAATGCTAGCTACCTTTCTATTTCAAATTCATCTCCTTTACTGAGTGTTTTTGGATAGAACTTGTCCATGCATTCCACCACCTGTCAATATAGGATTCAGCTATGTAGTTACTTGGTAAGTTACTTACATAAAAATGACATTTTTATGTAAAATAAAGTTTTATATATACTTACCAAGTAACTACATGATCAAAGCCCTCCCACCTCCCCCTCTCATAGACATAGGGCACAAACGAATTGAGCTCTCCAGCACTGTTGTACCTATTCTTCCCCGAAAGTGGGCGGGGTCTAGTTACATACACTAAACAATAGCGCGTTACTGCGAATTTCAAATTTTTAACTGCCATGGTTAAGTGAAACTAATAGCTATGTAGTTACTTGGTAAGTAGATATAAAACTTTATCATAAAAATGTCATTTTTGTGTTGTTCGGGGAGGTGGTTCTGCAGAACCTATAAATTCCTCTTGAAGCAGGATTAAAAGTTTACACTATATTTTCCTCTTAATGCAAGCTGCTGGAGTTGGAAATCAGCTTTTCAAGTTAAACTCAGTTACGTTTGACAGTGTCATTTTAGGCAATTCTGCATGCATTGCTTGTAGATGTCTTTTTAACATTTGAGAGCTCATAACATGATCTATGCCTTACAAACAACTACAATACATGCATAGTAAACCATTACAAGGAGAAATCAGTGGTTTTATATAGAATTATGGATACCAAATACTCACTTGGCTCTCATCCATCTAGATTAAAATGTTAGCTGAAGAGCCATGAAATTATTGCTTCATATGTAAGTAGCTCTGTCACTGAAAGGGGTGAAAAGACTTGTAATAATTTTAAACATACGAGGGTGAGTTGCGTAAATTGTGCAGCCAGTTTGGAAGAGAAATAAAAGGCAGGTAGTAATGCAGTTTGGGCTGGGTCTCGAAGTAAAACTTCCTTTGGCAGTTGCTAAACTTCCTTGAGTAGCAACTACAATGTGCTTCTCAAGGGTCACTGTAGGTGGTACCCCCCATTTGGGGATTTTTTTGCCCCAACCAGAACAATAGGTTGGATCTATGAAACTTGTTCTAGATTTTTGTATTTTTTGATGGAAGATATGAAAGAATTAACATTCATATAGATGTGATGTGGGATATTTTGATATTTTATTCCTTTACCATATACTTGAAGTTACTTAATATCTAAGAGTATGTTTTTATTTAACAGGTCAGAAAGTGGTTGTCCACAAACATGAAGGTCATATTCAAGCGAGAATAGTTTATTACATAATGAACACTCATGTTACTCCAAGGACAATCTACCTCACTAGGGTGTGTATTCATTATTATGCCTTTATATATTGCCTAGATTTATATCTATAATTCTCTTATATATTAAATAATGCAGTAAAAAAACTTATTTGTCTATGCTTTCTTTAAGTGTGTAGTTGCATTGGGTAATTATATGAATATCTTTTTGGATAGATATTCAGAAGAGTGCCTATCAACACTATGGAATTTTTAATAATTTTTTGAAGTGATTTCTTGTGCATTAATTGTGAAGAAGTAACCTTTTCAAGGTGATATGATGAATTTGACTATAAACAGGGTTGTGTTGTTTGTTTAATGCATTGTTATTCTCTTAATCTGTGATATTTTCATAGCTTCAGTACCCATAGCAAGAGTTTGCATTGCTGTTTGTAATCTACTTTTGGGTAAATTGGTTTTGGAATCTGACGTATATGAAAAACTAGCAGTTGTCAGTATTGAAATGAATTATAGCAAATGCTCTTTGATAATGTCTGAAGTTATGAAGTATGATGTGTCTTTAATGGGAAGAGAAAACAATAGATATTATATGAATATTACTAAATTACTACAGTATATGATATGTATTCAATACAGCATGGAGAAAGTCTGCACAATCAACAAGGCAGGATCGGTGGAGATTCTGATCTGAGTGAAAATGGGAAAAAATTTGGAATGTCCTTGAGTCGCTATATCCAGGAGCAAAACATTCCCAAGGTATGTGTGGAATTTATGTCCAGACATCATGTTTTTTACAGTTTCGTTAGCTAGTTTCGTCTAGTTTTTAGTTTGAGAGTGGTTGGCTTATACCAAACATGCAAAATTTATGTTAATAAACTCTGTAAGGAGATAGCACTTGGCATGCTGTGTGTGGCACACCATAGTATTATGTGGTACTAAAAGTTCATTCATCATCCTATCAGGCCCCAGCAGTATTGTTTCTTTTCATACATTCTCTTTCGATTCTTCTTTACCTTTGCCATTTGTAAGAATAATTTATTTTAGCAGGCCTTACAAGACTAGAAATGTTGCTGATTTTTGTTGAAACTAATTTTTTATGAAAATGATACCACAGATGTAAATTTATGCTGTGTCCTTTTGGCCCCAGCTGCATTACTGTCTGCCATTTGCTTTTTTTATCTGCTCCCTTTGAACTAATTCTACCTTGCTGTCCAAACTCTTTACCTTCTCTTTCTCCAATTTCAAGTTCTTTTTCATTTAAGAACATTATTATGTTGATCCCTAGAAAGTAGATATGTGATTCAGTGTCTCAAAGTATGTACAATAACAATCATATTTGGTGGCATATAAAACGGTCAAGGAAATTTATGTTTGGTCTAACAAAGTGAATGTCAATTATATAAGTTTAACCTGTGGACTATGAGCAACTGGTTTTGGTGATGATTAATGAATCTGACTCTCTAACAAGCAATACAAATTAATGTGATCTCAAAACAGAATTATACTTGACAGATATAAAAGCCATGCATAGATTATAGGTTATAGACGCAGATTATATTTTATAAGATAATTAAATACAGTCAAATAGAAAATAAAATAAAATGCAATATCGTCTGTCTCAGGAGAAAATGTTTTATCAATCTTTGTTATTAGTAACCACCGTACGTTGCAGTTACCAATAACAATTATTTAAAGTAGCAATACATACCAGTTGTCTTTACTTCATACAAATTGCATAAAGGGTTTTCATATATTACAGTATTTATGTAAAAATTAATTAGCATCAGCAGTTTTAAACTGAGGTCATTATACAGCATGTGCAAGGCAAGTCAAACAAACATTCAAATGATTGTGAAAGTTTTTACATACGAATACATCAAGTTCAGGCACCTATTGTGTGTTTTGATGCAGTGATGATTAATTTTGTATGCCATGTAACGTAAATAACATTGTAATAAATTCTAAATGTTTATGTGGGTTGAAGTTTGTTCATGTTGTACTTGTTTTTAGATTGTAGTGGTGAATTTTTCTTATGCCTTACTTTGTAAGTAACAATTGTTATAATTCAGGAAAATGTATATATTGAGGCACAGCCATTTTAAAATACACTTCATACTATTTATCCTGTACAGCAGTATTGAATTAAAGGATTGATGGGTACAGGTATGATTTTTACAAAATATTGTGGTGCATCTCATATGATAGTAAGTTTGGTAATTTGTAAGATTTTATATGAATTAATAACTAATAATGAGAATTACTTATCAGATAGAAAATTGCACTTTGTTATAATGTACTGTATATTGTTGTGTTTGTGGTGCTCTAAGATCTACATTAGTGCAAGATGAACTTATATTGTCTGAAAGTTCTTTTGCTATCAAAAATATATCCTTTACTATTAATACCTAATTGCACTGAATCTCTCAGAAGCTAGGTGAAAGTAAGGAGGATATCCATATTTTATAAACCCTTTATTATTTTAGAGTGGAATTGGAATATATTAAATATAGCATTTTTGTTTCTTATGGGGGTCAAGAAATGTGACTCGGTGGTCTAAAATGTTTAGAATAAAGTTGCGGAATTCTTTTAAATCATCAGCAGAGTTCAAACAATTGTACAGTACAGTAATTTTTATTTTGGTTTTCTTTTTGGTTTTGATGCGTTTGTAATATTAATTCTTTCTTCTAGCTCCGAGTGTGGACTTCCTGGATGAAGCGAACTATACAAACTGCAGAAGGTATTGATGCACCTCAAGAAAGATGGAAGGCGCTTAATGAAATAGATGCTGTAAGTGTTGTGTACATCATAGGTCACAAGTGCTTTGAAAAGAGAGAAACCTTGGGAACAAGAACAAAAGTTTATTAAATGAGAGCCATACAATATTTGATTAATATGGTTCTCTATTTTATATATAATTTTATTAATATGTCTATACTTAGCCATATATTTTTGTAGAATATTGACTTTAAGAATAAAGAATAATTATTTTTACCCAGGAAATAAGTTATTCAATATCTGTAAAAAAGAATTTGTAAATATCCAATAATATAAAACAAGAGACCAGTAAAGTAAAAGTAGGGTTAGTGATGGACTGCAATATAATGTATATTCAAAGATAGGGGTTTATTGCAGTATTAGCTTTTGGGCAGATTCTGTAGTTTGTTTACTTGTTTGTGGTGGGTGTGTAATGGAAATATTTTTGCCTGTTTAAATTTTTTGTACTTTGTAAAACTCATTTTTTTTTTCTTCCATATTTTTATGTGATGGTTCAAATTGCTCTTATTTTTAATCCATGTACAAGAAAGTTCAAGGGATTTCTTCTATATTTCAGGGTATTTGTGAGGAAATGACTTATGCTGAAATCAAAGGAAAATACCCGCAGGATTTTGCAGCTCGTGATCAGAATAAATTTAGGTACAGTCTGTGAATTTGTGTTATGCATTAATGTATCAGGAAGAATAGATTTTTTTACATTTTTAGTCAGCTTGTTTCATATTGCATGAATTAATTTTGACTTGTTGAGATTTTGCCAGTCTCATTGATGTAGCCTGACATCAGTCAGGAAAAGGAAAGGACAACTTGATTTGAGGGTAGCCCTAGTGTAGACTTATAGTTATTTGAAAATTTTAAGTTTGTATATTTTTGTTAAAATTATAGGTTGGTGGTGTACAGTTGTATAAAATTCAAAATATACACTCATAATTCAAGCTTTTTCATTCTTTTTTTAATTTTCCAAGTTTCACTTAAGTTTTGTTTCACATTATATGAAGTAATTTGGATATAGTTAGGTGATCACACTTGTAGTGTTAGGCTTATTTTTTAATATTTTTTTTTAACAGTTACCGGTATCCACGTGGGGAGAGTTATGAGGATTTAGTTGCTAGGTTGGAACCTGTTATAATGGAACTTGAACGTCAGGGAAATGTTCTCCTCATTGCTCATCAGGCTGTCTTACGTTGCTTATTGGCATATTTTCTGGATAAAAGCTCAGGTGAGTCATGTTTTTAAATGTCGTCAGATGATTTTGAATGACTGAGGTATTTTTGTGTTTAATTCCTGTTAGATAAGGGATTCATGATATGGTATTCATCTCTCAAACTAGTTATTTCCTTCCATAAATGACAGTCTTAGTCTCCAAGGAAGTTTCTTTAATTTATTGGCTCTTCCCAAGATAGTAGGCCTCGCCCAGTTTTTCTGAGAAGTATAATTTTACCCGTTCTTTGTTTGTGGCCACTGCCAAAAGTCACCTGCAAGCTAGACAGTATAGATAGTGTTTAAAGTGCTTTGCAGCCCCTTTGTCCCCATTTAAATCATTTCTTTTCTTGGACTTAGCATTTGTTTCCTTTGCTTTCTTCCCACCAGGCTGTCCACTTATGATATTTTTTTGTTCCAGTATTTATCCCTCGTATAAAATTACATGCTTCAAACTAACCATGAAAAAGTAAAATGTGACTTTGTGTATGGTTAAATTGCCTTTTACATTAATTATAAAAACAGCATCAGCAGTAATTATGATGATGATGATGATATTACTGTTACTTGTAATGTGAGTGCAAGTCATGTTCATGCCCACCTCATTGCCTCCTGTAGTCAGTTTTATGGAAACTTCCTGTAAAGCTAATTGTCATGTTTGAAGTCTTGAATGAAAATGATAACTTGTAATTCTATTTTTGGTGAGAAATGACAAGTTAGATCTTAAAGAGAAATTTTGCATAGGTGGGACTGATGATTTTATGCAGCCCATAAATTTTTTTTTATAGAAAATTTTTTTTTGAAACTTGTATGAGGTGTACGGTTTTGTTACTTATAGCTCCAACTACATTGAGAATTATTTTTGATAACTAACCATCTGTGGATTAGCTGTGACGTTTTCTCAGAGGCAAGTTTGCTGATGAACTGAGTTTTCATTTTATTAGTAGACTCAGAGAACATTATTAAATCCAGGATTTAGAGAACAGGTATAAGAGGTGCAAGTTTGTGAGGTCTGAGAAGAGATTTTGAGTGGAAGACAAAGTTGCAGATGCTTTACTTACAATGCAAGTTGTATTGTTGACAGTGCAGAGACGTTACAAAGACTAATAAAGGGAGTAACAAGTATTTTTAAGGAAAGTTAAAAGTGCATGTCAATTTGACTAAGGTTACGGTGACACTATTTGGAGGTAAAAAAAAAAGATGGAGTGATGGATGTTACTATGGATGGTTGGAGAAACAAGTAATTGTCTTGTTAAGGTACAGTTGAACCTCTTAAAACTGGCATTCTGTGGTCTGGTAACTCCTGTGGTTCGGCTCGATTTTGAATCAGCCACCATTAGTTTGTTGAGCGGCCACAAGGGCGGCACTGCATATTGTTTGCAACTTCCTGACAGGAAAAATTATGCCACATCTCTTTTGTTTTTATGAAAATAATTGTTAGTAATGAAAATGTGTGAAGTCAAATATGTTTTTGGTATTAACTTTAAGAGAATAAATATATTTTTTTTAAAGATTCCACTTGAGAAGGCTCTACCAAGTCAAAACCTTTAATCGAAACAATGAGACATTTGGCAACGCACAAATTCCTTACTCTTAAGAGTGCTTGAAAGACTTATAGATGACGCGGTTTTGATAATTTCTTTTATACAGCTGAATATTTACCCATTCGAATGCCACCCATGAGATCAGATGATGATAGAGGTAAGAAGCGCAAGCATAAATCTTTATCTGTGCTAGAAAATATTTCTAACCTTCCCCTCCCATTAGTGAATGTTTAATGTTCATTCTCCTCAATAGAGGCAGTGTGCTTTGTTTACTTTTCAACGGCGAAGTGTCAAATGCACTGAATGATCGCCAAAATTCATTCTTTATTTTTGTCATTTCATTACCCTCTACAATCAGAATAAATGACGAAGAAACTTATAGCGATAATTATGAAGATAGTAAATTTAGGAGATGAAAGTCACTGATGATATTCTGTAGATTCTGAGAAATGTTAAGTAGTTGACTTACGGTTAGGCTGACTTGGGAATGTAGACTAAATGTGTTAAATAAAGTACACTGTTTTAAAGAAAATTATACAGTATGAAGGTATAAAATGATAGTGAAAATATATTAGTAATAAAATGATAAAAAGAGTGTCAGAACTTAACCAGGTAGTAGGCTAATTCGGCAGCTAGGCAATTTGTATGTGTAATTAGCTTGCAAGACTATGTTTATATAGGAGCTTCAATTTTTAGGGGTGTATTTTATTTTCTGGGATATTCTGTGGTTTGGCAGTGGCCTGGTCCCAAGGTTCCCGGATTTAAGAGGTTGGACAGTACCTCAGAAAAAATGTTTTGGACTGCAGTAGAAAAGAATTTTATTTTCAGAGTAAAAGATTTTGCACAGTGTTTAACATGTATTTTATAACACCTCATATGCAAAGTAACTATTTCAGGATAATGCTGAATTGTTTAAAAAGTTAATATTTGTTATACAAACCCATTACTTATGCCCATATTCTTGATAATTAAATGTTCCCAAACGTTACAGATGATCAGTAGTAACATGGTGTATGTGCCACTGAGTCTTGTTTACCTTTAGCTATATGCCTCATTGCACAAAGAAACAAATTTTGATTTATGAAAAATTGGTTCATCATGGCTCACTCATATACTGTATGCCCAAATCTAGTTTAGTTGGGGAGACAGTTTAGCTGACTATATCACGGTGGTGATTGAGACCAGAAGAATGTAGAAGAACTCTTGGATACTGGTATTGGTCAGGGACCAAGGCTTTGGGAACCCAGAGGGTTATTATAATGATAAATCTTTTACATTAAAGTATGGTGCTTGCATTGGCATAAATGTCATTAACAGGAAAAGTGTAAGATGCTAACAATGAATGGATGAGAAGAGATACAAGAAAGGAAGAAGGTGATTACATTAAGCCTTCCCCCAAAGGTAAAATGTGGATGGCTACATCTGTCCAAACAAATGTGTATCCAGCGAGTTTTGAGTTGAATCATTTTGTTGAAACTTACCAGTGTAAATTGACATTGTGATGTACCTGTTTTAGCAATAGAGGTTACATCCAAGTAATGTTTGAAAGCTAATGCAGTAAAGAAGGTTGTAATCATATGAACTACAACAGTTTCCTGGACCATTTCACCAATTGTGATATTACCCAATGCTGCAAGGATGACCTGCCTGAGCAAGTAAGAGGTTGTGTTCATAGTGACCAGTTTCTTGGGCAGACTTGTAAAGAGATACAGTTGGGAGATGTCACTTCTGGGAACTCTAGCTCTCAGGTGAAGGTGAATGGTTTTCACTGTACAGAAAGGTCTTCTTTGTTATGAGAGAATGAAGCAGTAGAAATTATGAGAAACCCATTTAAGTCCAATCTTTGTCTTGCATCTTGTATTGGCTCCTTTGGAGTCTTGGTAAGACTCTAGACACTTCAGAACTAGGGAAAGATCCCATTTAAGAGAATTGGGCAACTCAAGTAACCTTCTCCTCAAATTGCTGGATAAACCCTATTAGCTCCACTATAAAAGCTAAGTCTTATCAAAAACATCAAAGACTTGGAAAATGTCAGCCCTCTAACCCTTGGTGGTCAAGGCCAATAAACTTTTAATGCTGCCAAAGGAAAAGCAGTGGTTTGCTGTCAAAAGGAATTTTGTTTTGAGTTGATTAATGTCCCTTGCACTGCACCAGTTACAAAACTGGACAGAGGTTAAAGGTTAAAGCTATGCAAGGTTTCATGACTGACTACTTAATCACTTCTAAATTTTATACATGTAAGACTGTCGGATAGTCTCCAGGTTTGCAATATCAGCATTTCAGTGTGCCTGAGAGATGTGTAGAAATGTGGCTGACAAAGTAAGTTTTCCATTCCAGGAGCCTTGAGATTATCAACCAACATAAGAACAGGTGCAGTAGTAAAATCCAGGTGGGTTTCGGCGCTTGGTCTTCAAGACCTAAATTTTATAATCAGTCAATCAATCAAAACCACTCCTGCTGTGATAAAAGGGGTGCATTTTAGGTAATTTCCATGTCCCTTCTCAAAGTCAGTCCACACTGAGAGTGTGTGTACAAGTCCTCTTTGTCCCAGGGACACATCTAATTTAAACTGGCTGGTCTGGTTGGTAGGACATTTAACTTGCAGCCTGCAGTTCAAGATCCTCGCAAACAGTTCCACTGGAACATGTGCCAGGTGAGAAAGTCAAGTACCATGTTGTGTTTTCCTGGAACAAATCTGGTTACTATCTTGGCCATGTGGCAGCGTGAAGATGTCCACTGCCAGCTGATGCACATCTCAGATCTTGTACTGCTTTCATCACACAAACGGGTCTTTCCTGCCAAGAGCTGAGTGAATGCTTGGAGGCTAAGAAGGTTACCTTAAACTTGGAGGAATAGATGTGTTGCTTCCTGTCCTACAAAGACCAAGTTCCTGTTAGTTGTTGGTCCTATAGGTGTGCTGAACCTTGGCTTGACTTGAACATAAATATACCCGGGGAGAGGGGCACCATCAGAATTGCCACAGCAAGATGACTGGGACCCTGCCACCATTGAAGATCTTCAAGACATTGTCAGATGCTACGACTTGATGACTGTTCACTAACAACAGTTCCATCCACAACCTCACCAGCTGATTGGACTGCATCGTGAAACAGCTGTGAGTAACTGCTTTTCCAGAGAGAAAAGGTGCCTGATCAGGGGTTACAGAGCTTGTCCAAAGGATCTGAACTGTCAGAACTGCTGGAGCAAGAGTGGCAATGTCATGATATTGTTCTGTCAGATGGAAAAGAGTACTTCTGTGTTGATGTTCACATTCAAGCATGTGGTTTTCAGTGATACCAGTAGGTCAGATTTATCCCCAGTTGACATGAAGTCCCAGCTGTAGACTTCTCCTACCAGGTGGTGTATCCCTCTCCAGGAGCAGAAATTGTCCAAGAAGCCAAAAAGTTTCAGGTCTTGATGTAGGAGGGAGACAGATGTTTGGAAAGGTAGTTAAGTCCTGCCTCTTCATCATGACATAGACCAGGAGGTACATCTCCATATAAGATGAAGAATAGAGAGACTTGGCCAAGGAACGCCATCATCCTGTTGGCCTAGGAGAAGTAGTATGATGATCTGGCTCTATTAGCAGGTAACAAACTGGTGGCTCCTATTATCAACTTCTGCTAGCTTGCCATAGCCAGGAACTTGAAGAGAAAGCTCCACTGTCTTAACTTCCTGTAGCGAGAAGGAAACCGATGATAAGTAAACAATGATAATTGAGATTATTGGTAACAGCTCCAGCCATGAGCAGTCCTAGATGATATTCACTGTGTCCAAGGATGAATGATTACCATGTCTGTCCTTAGGGGAAGCTCCCAAGCATCCATGGCATCCTTCCTGGAGCTATCATCAAGCTAGTCACCATCTGGAACTGTCTGTGGTCTTGTTTTGGCACTGTTAGGTGGTTTAGCATTTACTGGTTACTGTCTTATACCCATAAACTTGTAAAATTATTTAAGGAATGTTTTGTGTTGAGTACAGTGGACCTCCGCCTATTCACGGTTCCAGATTTGCGGCTTCACCTATTCGCAGATTTTTTTGCAGAAAATTTGCCTATTTGCAGTATTTTTCATAGAGAAACATTCACAAAATACCTTATTTTCATATTTTCGTGGCAGAATGCATTTTTTGTGATAAAACTATTAAAATACTTGGGTATAAGCATTTTTAGAGAGGTTTCTAGTGTTTGAACTAAAGAAATAGGCAGTTTTTACAGGGGTGTCAAGTATTCGCGGATTTTAGTTATTCGCAGGGGGGTGGGGTTGTGGTATGTATCCCCCACGAATACCACGGGTCGACTGTACTACCTTTCTGTACTCATTTGAATCTTTAAATATTTAATTTTATAGTTTTCATTTTTTGTACCCTTGCAGTTTTTTATTGGTCATATTCTAACTTTATCTTCATCATATGGTATTCTTGTTATAAATTAATTTCTTTCATGTTTCATTATGGTGCTGCATGATCCTGTGGGTCTCAGTGCTTGGCCTTTGGCCTAATACCCATACTTCATCCATCCATCCTTAGTTAACCCAATGGACTGGTCACAACTGCTACCATCCTTCTTGTAAGAAATGAGACTCAGGGTAACAGCTCCTGTTGTTGAGGCAACAATAGGAGCTGTTACCCTGAGTCATGGTCACAGAGGAAGTAATTTTGAATGACTGCTAATGGCATCACAGCTGGTACTTTTCTTGTTGGAAGAGGCAGCTTATGAAGAAAGATTGTCTGGTGGGGTATATCTGTTCTTAGAATTCCAAAAAGCAGCTGATAAGGAAACATTCTGGGGAATTCTGCTAAGCTGTTAATAACACAGCAGACATACATACGTAAAGCTAGGTGATTATTAGATATCTGAGTCTCCAGGTGCCATGCTTTGATTTACTACTGATTATACTGTTACTGTAAGATGAGAGTAGTGTTTGGAACATTTGAAGGCCATGAATGTGGCTATGTATGGTTGTGATGAAACAAATGAAAATTCTTTGTAGAATATGTCCTACATTTATCATTTTCTGCAACACGTCTTTTTTAAGTAAAAAATATTTTACAATAACGTATCATTATTTGATAGTAAATGTAACCATGATGTCAGTAGTAAAGTATGTACATACTAGTTTAAAGTACTTTGGTTAGGTAACTGTCATTTAGTTTTAATTTTTGTCCAACTTTGGATATTACACTCATATGATTGCCTTTCCATGCACTGTGTTGACAGTAGTTTTAAAAATATTGTTTACATGGAGCCTAATTGATTAAAGTACTTGATGTTGTGAAAATTTGGAAATGTGATTGTTCAACCCAGCCCAGAAAAATTGTCATTGAAAGGATTGATTACAGGAGTTTCAAGTATTCTGTACTTTTAACTTTGAGCAACCCTTTTGGCATGAAGAATTGCATTTTTCAGTATCAGTATTTATTGTGCATAGTGGTTTGATTGTAAGTAATTTTTAGAATGGTATTATGGTAGTGATCATGCATGAAAATTTTTACTGTAGTATTAAAAAGATGAAAATTCATGACTTGTTTTAGCCTGTCTCTTTATTCCATAAAATTGAAACAGCTGTTGAGAAAAGAGGTAAGGTCAATGCTGTGTTAACGCAGAGTTCCTTTTTTTTTTTTTAATGTTTCTGTTTTAATTTCAATTCACCAAATCACTGCATTATTCAAAATTCTAATCAATAATCAGTCATTGTAAAGTACTTGTTGTTGGATATGCTGATCATTGTGCACATAATGACATGTGTTGCCACATAAACACAAATATGACTTATGAATACCTTAATTTGTGACCAAGAGCTGTAGAAGTCTCTCTGGAACTGAGAATACGCCATTAATGGTATAATTCACCTGCCACCAATTGGCAGTTATTTGTTGTGTGCTCTTTAACCATACTAGTTACATTAGCAGTTTCTTAAGGACCTAGGTGTGCCCCTATTGATTGCTGTTAATTTTCCTCTCACGTTATTCACTTGAATGTTGTACTTTTTTCTGTACTCTTTTAGAAATATTCACTTAGTTTGGTTGTTTCAATTACATATTTTTCTTTTAGCAATTAAAAGTCTTCATGTGCAAGTCGTCTTTCACCTTTGCATTTTGACTCTAATGAAAAAACATAATAAAAAAACATCACTGTAATGATGATGATCTTAATTTTTTTGTTAATCTGTCATATTTTACTCTTCCCTCTTTTATGTGTATTAGCTTAAGGTATGTAGAAAAGGATTAATGGGCTTATGTGCATGACACCTTACTTATGTCATGCGTAAGAAGTGATGTTGAGGTTACCCTCGTGATAAATGTGATTTTCAGTCCTTGGTTAGTTAATTATACTAACAGTTTATCCAGACCATTGAGCCTCTCAAGATTCTCATAAGGATGCCTTGAGGAATTAATATTTTTAGTATATCAGTTTCACATCAACATTATACTGAGTTGCAGTAAGTGCTCATGTCATTTACAAAGTGATATATTTATTTTCCTAGCAGCTGACAGTATTTGTCTAAACTTTCTTAATTCTCAGTGTCATAACAAGGCTGTATGTTTAAGAAAAATTAGATATGGTTGTTACAGGTTATCTGGCTTGGCAAAAATAGTGTTCTTGTTCCTTATCAAAGTAGGTTTCAGTTGAATTAAATTCACCCATAGGTACCAGTAAGCTTATTTTTCCGTTAAGACTTCTTGCTCAGTCATTCTTTTGTAAACTAGAGGTACTAAAGTCAACTCATACACATTCACTGAAAGTGTTTCCTTGTAACTAAGTGTGATGTAATACAACCACATGGGCCTGTTCTTTGTGCCACCAATCTCCTGTTATACAACATGATTATCTTAAACATTTCAATACTGACCCCACTGACCTCTTCATTAATTTTGATTTTGATCTCACTGATCCCTCTCCACCATGGAAGGACTGTTTTGACATATTAAAAGACATTATTCTGTGAAATTGAACAGCAACACATAGAAATTTCATCTGAATTTTGACCTTATTAGTCCATTATGCACACAAAACTCTGCCTATCGTTTTGAACCTTACGGACAAATGGTGGAGATAGGGAGAAGAATGTGTATGGTATGATATTAGACAACTATTAAACCAGGTCGTAAAAAGGAATTGTTAACACTGACTGTCATTTAGTTTGAAACTTTGGATGACAACTCCAAGTATTTAGCAATACAGTAACTTTTATGCACCGGAGTGTAAGGGAGCTTTGATAAATAATGATTATTTTTTCCACATTTCCTTCAACATCTTGGTAGTATTCTTTTTTTATTTCATTATGTATTAAAAATCCTGCCCCTAGTTTCACGCAGGCCTTATTATAGATTTTAATGTTAGTATGAAATTGCCAGCATTTTTAATATGACATATGAAATGGTTAGTTTTGTTTTGTTTTTGCTTTTGAAGATAGAAAAGTGTAATGCTTCTGATAAGTGTTCCTTCAGTTTAGAACATTACAAGATTTAAACCCCATTTGATGGTTGATGAGAAAGGATATGGTTTGTCAAAATATTTTTTATTCAGTATATGTATGGCGAATTACTCAGCTTTCTTTTTTTGGAATTAATTTATGTAATCCGTTGCTTTCATTTCCCTTTACTAGGACTGTAGTTTATTCCATCTAAAATACAAGTGACATAAATCTGGGAGTTTATTGATACAAGTGACATAAGTAAATTATATAGTTAATTCTTTAAGGGGTTAGTTATTTCATTTAAGTACATAATAATTGCTTGAGATGCTGAGTGGGATATTAGAATATTCTGAAAAAAATGTAATTTTATTTCTGGTAAATTAGGTGGCACTGAATTGTAGGATACTCTAATCTTTAAATACAGTTTGGTATAAGTAAAATTGCCAGTTTCTGTTGTGGTAAAATGGTATCCAGTTTGAAATTTTGTCAAAGGAAGGTTTACCTGACAGTTTAGTATTGACAATAAAAATTTTCAAGAACATGAAAGCTACCATTAATTTTTGTGTAGAACACATTTTAGCTTTTGATATTTGATCTCGTGTTTAAACAAAAAATGTTATTACTGGTTCAGCTACTTAACCCTTAAACGCCGACTGGACGTATCATACGTTGACTAAAATTGTCTGTTGGGTGCCAAGTGGACGTACCGTACGTCGACTACAAAAAATTTCAACCTTCAGTCAACTTTGACTCGACCGAAATGGTCGAAAAACGCAATTGTAAGCTAAAACTCTTACATTCTAGTAATATTCAATCATTTACCTTCATTTTGCAACAAATTGGAAGTCTCTAGCACAATATTTCGATTTATGGTGAATTTTTGAAAAAAAACTTTTTCCTTACGCCCGCGCGGTAACTCGGCCGAAAATTTCAGAAATTCTTCCGTCATTTTGTTGTAAGTTTTGCACTGTTTTATATTAGCCATTACATAAAGTTTTATATATTAAAATGTGTGCAATTTCATGTAAAATACAGCAACATACAACCCATGGTTGTAGCTTTTATCAGTTTGGAAATATTTTCATATAAACCACGATAACTGACAAAATTTCAACCTTCGGTCAACTTTGACTCGACCGAAATGGTAAAAAAAGGCAATTGTAACCTAAAACTCTTACATTCTAGTAATATTCAATCATTTACCTTCATTTTGCAACAAATTGGAAGTCTCTAGCACAATATTTCGATTTATGGTGAATTTTTGAAAAAACTTTTTCCTTACGTCCGCGCCAGAAATTCTTTAAATCACGTTGTCGTAATGTTTGCACCGTTTTATATTAGTCGTTACATAAAGTTTTATATATGGAAATGTGTGCAATTTTATGTAGAATACAACAGAAAATAACTCATGGTTGTAGCTTTTATCAGTTTTGAAATATTTTCATATAAATCACGATAACTGCCAAAATTTCAACCTTTGGTCAACTTTAACTCGACCGAAATGGTAAAAAAACGCAATTATAAGCTAAAACTCTTACATTCTAGTAATATTCAATCATGTACCTTCATTTTGCAACAAATTGGAAGTCTCTAGCACAATATTTCGATTTATGGTGAATTTTTGAAAAAAACATTTTCTTACATCCGCGCGGTAACTTGGCCGAACATCTCAAATTCTTTCGTCAAGTTGTCGTAATGTTTGCACCGTTTTATATTAGTCGTTACATAAAGTTTTATATATGAAAATGTGCACAATTTCATGTACAATACAACAGAAAATAACTCATGGTTGTAGCTTTATCAGTTTTGAAATATTTTCATATAAATCACGATAAATAGAAAAATTCTACTTTCGGTCAACTTTAACTCGACCAAAATGGTCGAAAACTGCAATTGTAAGCTAAAAAACTTACAGTCTAGTAATATTCAATCAATTAGCTTCATTTTTCAACAAACGGGAAGTCTCTAGCACAATATTTTGATTTGTGGTGAATTTTTGAAAAAAAAAAAAATTTTTTACGTCTGCTCGTTTTAATTCATGCATCATTTTGTGATAATGTTTTCTCTGTGTTGCTTTGATCGTTTTACAATTTGTTATATACCAAAATCATCGCAATTTAGTGTACAATAGAAAGAAAAAAAAAAAACCCGTTAGCTTTAACCGATTTGCTCACAGCGCGATTTGTATAAAATTATATATGAAAATTTTTTTTTGCGCTGTCATATATTTCGATATTTATATATGATAATGATATTTTTTTTCATTTCTGATGGTTGCCTACTAAACTTCAGGCAATGACAAAAAAATGAGCCAAAAATGAACTCTTAATCTTAAAAACTAAGCGTGCTGTGATTTTTTGAAAAAAACTTTCCGCTTCAGTGCTAACTCCCGAACGCCGCCGGCATACGGGGGACGTTTTTGTAAATAGAGGCTCGGCGTTTAAGGGTTAATTACCTATCTAATATGACTTCTTCATATATGATTTTTTGCCTTTAGTGATTTGATAAATATGCAAAGTTTATTTACATTGATCAAAAGGGAATTCAGTAACAAGATTATCATCATCATTGTCCTTATTGTAATTATTGTGGTGTTTTGTTGAAATCCAGAGATCTAACCCTAGCTGCTGTGGTGGTAGTGGTACTGTAGCCCTTGTGTCAGGTTTGTAAGGAATTAGATTGTGAAATGTCAGAATACTGTAACTTTGAAGAAAATAAGGTCATTGTAATATTTGTATGTAGAAAATTATATGTGTATTTATAATTTAGGTAGAATCGTGGTTTTTATAACTTAGATTGCACTTTTGTTGATTTATTAAATTGGCATCAGATAAATTAATCTTATAGGTGCTGTAATCCCCTAGATACTTAAGTCTTGGCTTCACAGTCTCAGCCTGGTTCTTGTGGTGATAAGATGTGTGAAATTCAGAGTAAGCCTTGAAGTGTAAAAAATATTCATAAGTAACAACGCCGATGTAAGGGTCTCAACATGGTAGTAGTGCCTGATAGTTTAAGAATGGGGCTAGCTTTGATAGGCATTCAAATGTATAATTTTATCATTGCATGTTAGTGTTGATTACAAACCCTCTTACTTTTACTAATGCCTAAACATCTTGTTAGTGTAGACAGACTAGGAATGATAAGCTACTGAAACAAGGTTGTGGTAGCTAGATAACTATCATTTCTTGATTAGTGCATAATATATTCCAGCTGCCTTTTAAGTTGAAATGGTGATGGAATTATAGTGGTTAGAGTTCCAGCAACATTTTTCCCAAATGGGAAAAAGGCATAAAACAAGTGTGGACAGGTGTTTATTTTCTTGGCTTCGATGGATCTAAGCAATTTATGCCAGTTTGCAAGAGGCTTAGCAGTACAGGTACAGTCAAATTGCCACTAACTATGACAGAACCAGTTACAGGCAGTCCCCGGTTTACGATGGTTCCGGCTTACGACGTTCCGAGGTTACGACGCTTTTCAAATATATTCATCAGAAATTATTTCCTGGCTTACAACGAATGTTCCGGGTTCTGACGCGCGTCAAATCACGCTGATCCGACAGAAGAAATATGGCCCCAAAATGGCAGAATAATCATAATTTGAAGGTTTTTTTTATGTAAAACTCAATAATAATGCAGTTTACATCGTTTTCAATGCACCCAGAGCATTAAAAGTAAGGTTTTCTTATGATTTTTGACGATTTTCCGGCTTACGACGATTTTTGGGTTACGACGCGGCGCAAGAACGGAACCCCGTCGTAAACCGGGGACTGCCTGTATTGACTTGCCTCAGGATTATATACAAGCAATTGCTTTGGTTCTAGAGCAAGATATGTCATAAACAGTTACAGTTTGCTACTTATCTCCATAGGTTAGGGATTAATGAACAAGATAACAAATGAAAAACAACAGACCTCTAGTTGAAATATGGCATTTTTCAAAACAAAAAGAATGCCACACTGAAGTAATTTTATCTTTTCTTTGAACTGGTCTCTTGATTGACCCATGGATACTTAATGAATAACCCACATGACCAAATCCCTTTATGCTGAGAATGCAGGTCAACACTAACAGTTACATACATCTTTTGTGGATGTCCAGACTAACGGTTATACACATCTTATGTGAATGTCTAAATTTCAGCCAGCAGTGAATGAGAAGTTTTGGAAGTAAATCAGTAAATGAAGTTTTGTCTGATTTATCCAGTTATCAAGTATTCAAAGAATTGTAAGTTATGTGCAGTCAAAATTCTATTATTAAAGACAAACCCTTCACGCCAGCCCTATTAGAATAACACAGTACTTTGATTTGTTTGTTTGGTTAAAGTACTTAATATTTTAATAATTAATATTGTAATACAGTTTTAATGAAGTTAGTGCTGCTTCCAGCAATTAATCATAGTCGGGGGTATACATTATTTAATCTTATAAGCATATCTGTATAGTATATGTTTATAAACCATGGGAATTTTCAAATTGCTTGTAATAAAGTTGCAACGTGTGTTAACTTGAATGTATTGATAATTTTTTATTTCTAATAATTTTTTCCTATTTTCTTATGATATTTTGGAAGATATTGATTCTGTTTGACTTTAAAATTTATTTTCCGTTCATGAGCTTTTACTGCTGTATTGAAAGTTTTGTATCACAAATGTAAATTTCAGTAAGACATCTAACTGCATTTATAGACTCTTCAAAGGGTTTTCCCAAAGATTTTCTTGATGAAAGGTGAAAATTGGAGCTAGGCAAAGAAGTTTGACAGCCAAGTTGGAATAGGCTGAAAGGAACAGTTGTCAGGTTAACTTTAAAAGCTTTGCAGCTGGGCCAAAGAGACTGCAAAATCTTTTTTTTTTTTTTTTTTTTTGTAATGATAGAGCAGCAGCAAGTAATATGAAAAATTTAATGGCAGTAGTATTTCTTTCTACCCTGATAACTTGTACTCCATGCTGGATTTTTAAAAAGAAGATTGTATTGACATGGTTGTATATTCTGCCAGGGAAGAGTTTACAGTATATGTTCCTGTTTTTTATTTCTATGCTGTATATTGAATTATTTTTTCATGATTTGGGACATTTTATTATTTCTAAAAACACCAACTTGCATGACTTCTTAGCTGCAGGTGCAGAATAGGGATTTCTTTGTTAAGTTAAACAGGAATCTAAATTTCTGCCCAAATTCTGGAAATACTATACAAGTTTTCTTATTAAAAAAAAATCCATTGTAAATTTCACTTTTATAAATTCATAAATCATGAATGATTACTGTTAATTTATTCTGGAGAAAAAATGGACACAATTGAACATGGTTACAAGTGGGGAGGCAAGGTCATTGTGACATAAGTGGTCATTCAGACTTGTAAGAGCCTTGTATGGACAAGTAGCTTGGTAAACAGAAGGTAGATGACAGGAATGTACTCAGGCACTTCTATCTTATAGGTACATACTACATCTCGGTGCCAGAAACAGTTCTCAGGAAGCTTCCCACCTATTATTTGGCTACTGCACCACTCATTTTAACAGTTATATTCCATATTGGTTTTTCTGTTCTGACTTACTAGAAAGGCATTAATAAAGAGGATTTGTACTAATAAAACATTAAATGTATAAAGTTTTGCACCAAAACTGCACAGCATGATGAGTGGAACGAATAGTATGGTGGAGAAATTTTTATTGTTTGTAAGGTTTTCATGTAAGAGATACTTCCTACATCCATATCATTTACAGTTTTGAAAAACTGCTTACATATCCAAAGCATCAGAGTTCTTTCCATCCTCCGGAATCACTTCACCATTTCATTATTTGTAACACACTATCCCCTCCTTACTTCAGCATTGGTTGTTAACATTTAATGGTTACACCTTAACAAAATCTCCATTGCTTTTGCTGTATAGAGTAGTACATGCTTAAATTTACCCATCATAGGCCTTGGCCTCTAGTAATATTTTATTTTATCATTGACTGTCCATTTGGTCAGTGCTACAGTTATTCACTTTCCTACACCTATTTCAGCTCCTCTTTCACTGTCCAGTGTGTCCTTAAGGTAACATAAGTGTTTTGCCTCCTCTGAAACCTGCCCCTCTATCATAACAAGGTTCATAACTTCCTTCTTTTCCCCTTAAGCTCTTGTAATACATTTCTGGCCTCAGCAGTCTCTTTGTGTTTATTTTGTAATCATGAGCACCTCTTCTTACACTTACCTATTACATTTGTTACACAGTGGAGAGTTCAACCCCACACCTTTCCCACTACAACCTTATATTCTTTAAAATTAATAAAAATATAATTGGATCTAGTGACAAAGTACAGTACCTTGGTAAAGAGTGCTGTGTATTTCACAGATTGTTTCCTTTCCATTTTGTTTGTAATTTTTGATAGGTTAGAATGAGTACCTTACATTGCTTACCTAGTGATACAAGACCTTGGGAAAGAGTGGTGTATTTCACAGGTTGTTTTCATCCCATTTTATGTGTAATTTTTGATAGAGTAGAATGGAATACTTAACATGACTTACCTAGTGATGTTTCCCCCAAGATTGGTTCAGTACAGCTTAATGTCAGATGTGATTAATATAAAATTGTTAGTTGATTGAATATATTTCTATTTGAAATCCAAGTGATGCTTGATTATAATTAAGTGTAGACAACAATGTAATGACTACAGTATGATGTTATACAGTACATTTGTCAGTGAGGAATAGTTCTGTGTAATAACTATATTATAATTTTATATTTGTCATTTCTTGGTCAGTGCCACATTAAGTTTATTGCAGTCCAATGTAAAGGTATGATTCCTCTTTTCTTTCAAAGATGAGTTGCCCTACATTGAAGTTCCCCTTCACACTGTGATCAAGTTAACCCCTGTAGCTTATGGTTGTCAGATGGAGCACATTCCGCTTCACATCCCATCCGTCAATACGCACCGACCCAAGCCAGTAGTAAGTTACATTATTTGTTATGTTCTTAAATCGTTGTGCATGAATTCAAGATATTACATTTTTAGTTACCCACAAATGGTGTCTTGAGCATTATTGGTACCTGCTTATCAGAGGCTCTTATGAATTGTAAGTGAGGCAAGGGAATCTGTATGTTGATTTTGAATTGTCATCCAAAATTTATATGACGGGAACTTAAAACCTTGATCTGGAGTGCTTGGGGAGAAGCCTTGCAGAGACATTTTCAAAGGTAGGCTATGGCCTACTACCCTGGATGAACTCCAGAATATGGGATGTCTTCTCGTGAAATTCTTAATAATGATAAGTGAAATTACTGTATTGGTAATAATACAACAAAATAATAGTTTCATTTAAAAACATTTTTATAGTAAGCAGCTAGCCTATTGCCAGTTAACTTACGAGGTTATCATAAGATAAAACATTCTCTTGGTTATCCCCCAGTGAAGTTATGAAGACAATACAATTTCCTGCAAAAGCACATGAAAAAGCTTGTTTTGTAGTATGTTAGCTTGTGGCTTGTTAGCTTTTACACCCCACTAAGCTATGATATTTGTTAAACAAACACAATTTCACTTGGTTACATTCACAGTGAAGCTATCAAGTCTAATAAAGTGCATTATCCCTTTAAAGAACAGAAATTTTTTTTTAGCAATCTGGTTTACGAAAAAATGCAAATACTTAGCCCCATAATACATTTGGTAATCTCCTCATAAAATTATTGATTATGTTATATTGAATATTGCATTATATTAACATGGTACATAGTAAATTTCATTTAAAAGCAATTAGAAAAATTATTATATATGGTACTACCAAATGTAAACAATTAATCATGTGATCATTACCTTGCCAAAGTTCTGCTTCCCCCAAGTATTTTGTTGTCAAGCAACCAAGCTTTTTACAAATTCAGCAGTCACAGGATTCATATCCTGCCTATCTCTAGACCTGTAAGATATTTTTACTAATTTTTTTTTACCATTGATATCTGTGTAAGTTTTTCCTTGTTATAACCATTTTAAAATTGATACCAAGGTAACCTAGGGTATTTTGAGTTTTATTAACACTGAAATCTTACCATAGCTTGGGCCTTTTAAAATTGTATGGGACCAGTTGTTGTATTATTCATTTATTATTATTTGTATTGTTCAAGAATTTTTATATTAATGGATTGAATGAAAATAGAGTTTATACAAAATTCATCAGTTCTTCCTAATTTCAATCTCTTGTTCTGACATATCCTTGGTTAAAAAAAAAAAAATGATAAACATAACTGCCTGGATGGTAATGAAATCTTGATTTTTGTGGGTTAACTGTAAAGTTCTTTTTTGGTTTTAAAAAACAAAAACAAAACTGTCTGATGCTCATGTAATCTGGATTTTTGTGGGGTGACTGTATACATTTTATGGAGTCTGTAAAAGAAAAGTACCTTTGTTGTGGTTAGGATCATGTTATGTTACTTTTATATTAAAGTAACATTTTTCTTTGTATGTGTGAAAACTAACATCATTTACTTAAACTTAAGGGAGGCTCTACGAAATACCCTCCTTGTGTTAGCATTTGAATGCAGTGAAACCATTTGAATAAGTATTTTAGATTTTTTCTTTCTTTACAGGTGCCTGGGTCTTTGGATTCATCTGTATGTTGTTTTGACATGGAAGACATGGATTCCTGATGATAAAAATTTTTTAGGAGTTTAACAACTTCAATTTTAAGGTTTGTTTCCTGTTTCACGACATTCAAGATATGCTTGTTGACCGATCTGTATTTTAACGTTTTTCTCTTTGCTCTGTACTCTCTTATGAATTGGTTCATTGAGACCACTGAACTGTGTCTCTAGACCATCATTGGGTTTACCTAGAGGATTTGTTCTTTAAATAGGTGGATATTGTAGAAAGGTCAAATTGAAGAAGCTGGACAGCTATGTAAGATTGAAGAAGCAGGATAAAAAGTAAAAAGGCAGAAAGCAATGCTGTTTGGCCAAAGGGTTCTCTGCAGCACATTTCACACTAAGTGGTAGGCCCATCTTCATGGGTTTTTTAATGTGATTTATGGACGAATATGAATTTTCAGCATCATTAGAAACCTTCAGGAGTTTTAATTGTTGCAAACATTTATATTTAAATTTTACGGATAAAGAATATCATTCAAACACCATACTGATGAAAATGGTATCTAGTAAAACATTAGTAATTGTTTCTTATACAGAATTACTATTGCAGGTAGAATTACTATTGCAGGTTTCTAACTATTGCATGTTCGTAATACAAAGTCAAGTCTGTGATCTGTCCTGTCTCTAAACTTGCAAATTCAGGTATCTTAGATTAGTTGAGTAGCCTGTTGGAATGGATAAAATTTATTTTTATTTTCACTATAAGTTTTTGTCAGTTTTTCTTACAAATTTTCATTTCAGAATTATATATATTCCCTATGTGGAATGTAATTAGCCTAGTGTAGCATATGAAAAATCAGTCAACTGGTATATACTAGACCCAGCTTTTATTCATCTAAATTACTATATTTATACTTCAGATATAAGCTGTTCTTGTAAGAGGCAGTTAGCCTGAGAATACTGTGCCTGGAGTTTCAGGTCATTCAACCAGTAGATCTAGACTTATTGAGGATTGTGCAGATATAGTGTGATTATTTACTCGAAGCCATCGAAGATGCTGCTCCTGTTAGCTTAGGGCAAGATAGCCAAAGCATTTCAAGTTTTGACATGACATTTATAGGGCTAACTTTATATCAAAATAACAGTTGATGTCAATAATGTTACATAAGATTTTCAGTAGCATTATAAGTTACAGTTTTAAACTGGGTTATGTATACCAGACTTTGCATATGTGTGCTACATTTCTCAAAAGAACAGCTGGTATTAACGATATGTACTCTGCATAAGATAGAACATTGTATCTCATGTTGTTGTTTTGAACTCAGATGTCTAGCTTATTATGATGATGATGTACTTCAACCAGTGGTCTGGTTAAACTACTTGATAACCTTGGAGTTTAAAAAAGTAACTAATGATTTAGTTTCTTTGTCATTACCAACATTTCCCCTTCCATTGTGTAATGCTTATAATTGAAAGGTTTCTCTTGAACCAAAAGTTGAAATATAAAAATGCCAGACCATAAGGAAAGCATGAAGTCTTATTATTTCAAGTTTGGGAATAGACTAAACATTCAATTTATGACAGCTGTTCTCTTACACTAATTAAGAGAGCCTGGCTTCAGAGTAGACCAGTTTTTTTTTTTTCAAATTTATTAAGACAGCTACAGAAAAAAAAGTTCATGATACTACAGCACTTTCTGTAACCAATTTTAATTTTTTTGTAATATGTCTGCCTCCACACCTGCAAACATGTAAAGTAGTAAGGTGGTATGCAGTGTGGTGAAAACTGGAACTGGAAGTGGTATGCAGTGTGGTGAAAACCAGGACTGGAACCAACAGGTTAACCTAAGTTCAACTGCTGAATAAACAGAATATTTTCATTTATATTAGTCCAATTTTGTTATTTTATTTGTCTATAGAAGGGACCTGGTCATGAAGGGTGGCTATATCAAACAAGGTAATACCACTTCTTGATTTCTTTCAAGTCAGAGCAGAGAAACTGTAACTTTTAACAAGGCTGTTTAAGGGGTCCCCATAATGGGTACCACAAAGTGCACATTCTGGAGGCACTTGGAAATGGTAATACATATTCTTTGCAGTATCCTTTCGCCCTTACTACTTTTCAACCATTCCCTTTGATTTGTTCCCTTCTAGGTGTCCGACTACTAATCCTTACTTCAGTATCCACCTCTCATTAAAGAACAAATCTTTTTGGCAACCCATAAAGGTCATGAAAAGTGACTTGGTTTTTTTTTTTTATATACAACGGCAAATATTTGTTAGTTCCCATAGGGTGTAGTGCCATCAGTGCACCTCACTTGTTACTCTGTAGGCATTACTAAAGGTTGTTTGCAGTGTTCCTGCAGCACTTAGCTGCACCCACTTTTTAGACTTGTCCTTTACCTCTGTTCCCACTTCCTTTCTTCCATTTTGTTGGCCAACCACTCTATAACTCCCTCTTTTCACTGTTTTAAGTGCTGAATGGCTGAAAGTGCTTGGTCTTATTTTGTAGCCAAATATTTATAAAATCAAAATCAGTATTTGTTAGTCTGGCATATGAATGTTTATAAATTTTTTAATAATTTTTTTTTTTTTATCCCCCTTTATGGATGTAGGTTCAGGAATTAACCATATCCTCCCATATCCTTGTCAAGTGAAGGACTGTTGCAGAGTTTGTGATGTCATCTTTGTCAGCTGCACTGCAATTCATTATGGCCACTTGGCAGGAAGATTGCAGGTTATAATCTTGTGCTGAATTCCATGTAATATCTATCCCCCTCCCGAACAAATTCCAGAGCTTATTATACATTATATATGATGTTAAATTTGAGTTTTTATTATCCTAAAATAGCACATATAAAAACTAAATTGGTGAACTTTGGTATATTTGTACCATACCATAATTATTTTATGCTGAAAGAATTTTTAATTTGTTCCTGTGGAAATACAAATCATAGCTTTTCAAGTGGAGCATATACTTCGCTGAACTTGTCTTCATCCAAAGAAAATGATCCTTGAGGACCAGAGCTTCTGAATTGTTCATCTTCTCTGGGTAAGCCAGTCAAATCTGAAAAGGGAGTGCAACGAAATACTGGAATGAAGACATTCCTTGAGCCAATGTTTCTACTAATCTTGGAATCTGAAAAGAAGAGGCGCAGTTGAAATGGGGTCGGGGGGAGAATGGGACTAAGCATTGATAAGTCAGCTCTCCACCTGAGCACGAGGTAGAAGGGACTTGGGATCTCTCGGTCATGTGAGAACGCCCATGGTTAGAAAAAGTTGTAGGATCTTGTTGCCTTTACCCACCTGCAAGGGAGAGTTTGCATGGCCTTTAGTCAGGAACTCACATGTACAAGACAATTGTGATCCATACCGCCTTTCCCCTGTGACTCCCTTGAGAAGTGAGAAGCCTTTCCCCACATCATCTCAAGACATGGCACATACAGAGAACAAAACTATCAGGATCCACTGAGTGAGAATGCTCATGAGAAGAATGTGGCAAAAGATGACCATTTGGACTTCCCACAAGAACACTCAGGTTTTCCCATCCTCCTTTTCTGTCTGCTTGAGCAAAGAGTGTTGTGAAGAGGAAGATGACAACAAAGTACATGATGATGACAACAACCAAGAGGAAGACAACCTGGACCTCCTTTTCCTCTTCTCACATAGCACACTAGCTGTCCACTGATCAGAAATCATAGAAGAGGGTCTTAACAAGTAGGCTCATCCAGAGGAAGGTCAGCAGGAAAGACCACTTCAAGCAATTGTTCACACTAACTGATAGTAATCAGAATCGCACAAGCCATCCACTCGGCTAACTACCACCACAGATTAGGGAGATGATATTTCTTTGTTCTCCACCAAACTATTTAGAAAGGCAGGAAGAGATATGCAACTTGGAGCATTCAGTTTGGGCCAAATTTTCTCTAGATACTTATAAGATGACATATCACAAAATTTGGACAAATAATCAATATTATCTGAGGGAGAACCCCAGAAGTCTACACTATCATACTCAGAATGGCAAGATTTCTTGGGTGGGACAGAGTTAACCCTCAGCTTGTGAGAAGCGCTTTTAGAAAGTGGCAAGGCGATGGAAGCTGACAGAAGACTGCACCAGTGGAGTTAAACATGTTGATGAAGAGACAAAATACCTCTTGTCATTCATTTTTCCTCATGCTAAACCTTTCCAACTCAGGAGAAGCCCAATCTGCTCATACTCACATGGGGGAGATGGACACAGTTCGCACCTCAGCAACAAGAAAATTTATCTAAGAGGAGACATGAAGCACAGCAATGAGAAAACTTATCCAAGAGGAGACATGAAGCAGCCAAGTGCTTGCCCATGACCCTCATCTACGTTGCTTTTGTTTATTCTCTATGAGAGAAAACACACAGCAACTGAGACAAACAAAAAAATAGGTACAAATATAAAACAAAGAAACAATGACATATCAACTCAACTATGTCATCCAAGGGGAAGGAAAAGGGGGTAACACACGCGACCTCACAGTGTATGGTCAAACGATAAAGTGACACCCAGATGCTCAAAGGATGGTTCCCCCACTCACTCACTACCACCACCTTAGGTACTATCCTTGTAGCCATGTTCATTTAATTTTCAGCTACAAACAAGATATTCCCCACTTGAAAGTCTCTGGTTATTATACAGTACTTAGAAAAATATAAATATAAAAAAATCTCTTATATTCTCTGCATTCTTAGGGTATAGCATAGAGAACAATTAGATAATGAACACATCAAAAATACCACAAACTTACAAACATGTATTCTGATGCTGAACAGCTTAAAGTGATCCATAATATCTTGCAGCGTTATGGAAATTATCCAAATAATTTATTGTTGACTACTATACTAATTTTAAAAACAACATACATGATCATGGTATCTGTATCTCACAAGGAAAACTGATAGACATATCAACAGCACATTTATTTTTTCTATGTACAATAATAAAAGGAAAAACAACAATTCAGCTTACTTCATGATATACTACACGTGGATACTGACTCACTGGGCTTTCCCTCTTTCAGTTCCTTACACTTCACAGCTATATAGGAGAACTGAAAATAATGAATCATCAATATAGGTACAGTATAATGACTTGGAAATTTAATAAGACTTGATTTCAGTAAAAATTCTGTTTTAAAGGTATTGCAAACAAAACTTTAATAAGAGTAAAGCCTATTACTAGGGTACTTCAAAATGCAGCTTTGAATATGAATTTATAAATCCAGCATGTATTTGTGCTTCAGGAGGTTGAGGACCACTTCTTTAAATGGTACTGTATATACTATTTCTTCACTGCTACCTTCTATTTAAAACTTCACTTCAATGTCCATGGTATAGATCAAAATTTTGTTGCAGATGATAGTATGCATCCAGGCATCAAAGATTCTAAAGCAAGTTAAGGTTGGTAAATTTCACAAAGAAAAAACAACAAAATTAATACAAATACACTTGCATCTCAACTTCCAACATTTCTTAGATCTGGGTTCCTGATAAATAATGGATTCTGTAAGTCACAACATTTCTCAGGTCTAGGTTCCTGATAAATATGAAGTTTTCATAATAAAACTAATATTGTAGTACTTACCTGAACACCTGAATTCGCTATTAATCCCACTAGCCCAAACAACTCTCAAATACCAATCCACTATTGGGAATTTTAACAGCCAGCATTACCAATGCTGCAGGTAAAATCTTGTCACTTGAGCTACCATAACAAACGGTTGGCAACGCTGACGCAAGTGTGCGCCGACACTCCCACTTTTGTCAATAGCTTTATTCAAGGTCAAAATTGATGTGGGGAAAGGAGGGTAGGAATCATTCAGGCATTCAGGTATTACAATATTAGTTTTATTATGAAAAATTCATATTGCAATACACTCCCTGAACACCTGAATTCGCCCAATTAACAACATTTAGAGGAGGAGGGATCAATTCTATTGCACGCCTTTTGACAACAGCAGAGATGGTAGCTCACCAATCTGCTCTGCATTAAATATCCGTTTAGTCATACACTCACCATATCAATCAAAGCTTTCAGTGAAGAGACATGTTGGAGAGGACTTTGATTGACAGTCAGGTCAGTACTCTTGGTCTGTCAACCTCCCATGTGGCTATTCATAGCCTCTCATGTATGGAGGGAAATGAAGCAGTGTGCCGAGCCGCTGATCCTCCGGATAAGTCCCGACGATTGACGAGCGAAGAAGTATCTCAGCGCTGACGAAATAGCCTAGCCTACTAGAGCACCCCCTTGGACTCTCGTAGGGAAACTATCAAAGACTAAGAAACTTAAAACATACAAACCTAAGTTCACGTGATTATACAGGCAGTCCCTGGTTTACGACAGTTCCGGCTTCTGACGTTCCGAGGTTACAATGCTTTTCACATATATTCATCAGAAATTATTTCCCGGTTTATGACGCACGCGTTGTACGCCGATCTGAGAGAAGAAATATGGCTCCAAAATGGCAGAACAATCAAAATTTGGGTTTTTTTTTTTTTTTTTCAAGAAAAACTCAATAAAAATGCAGTTTACATAGTTTCCAATACACCCAGAGCATTAAAAGTAAGGTTTTCTTACGATTTTTTACGAATTTCGACGATTTTTCAGTTTATGACAATTTTCGGCTTACGACGCGGCGTAAGAACAGAACCCCTGTTCGTAAACCGGGGACTGCTTGTACTATCACTGTTGCCTAAGAATTCTAAAGACTAAAAGGAATTCCTCTATCTGGTTAACCTAAGAATCTCCTCACTAAGTGAATACCACCTCAGCTAAATGAACGCACCCTAGTTAATAGACTTCACCGCTACATGTGGACTAAGAGAATAACCCTCCAAACCTCCGCACTAAGTGAATACCACCTCAGCTAAATGAACGCACCCTAACCCTAGATAGTAACCTTTGCAGCTACACGCTATGAGGCAAATTGAATGTCTCATAAGTAGAGAAAGTAAACACTGAGACGGACTTCCAAGTAGCTGCCTCCAGAATAGACGGCACTGAATAATTCTTTAGAAAGGAAGATGAAGTGGACCTACTCTGAATACTGTGCAGTCGGGAAAATACAGAGCTGAAGATGACGAACAACCACCCTGAGAAGCCGGGGAAATCACCTCCCTCCGAAAGTAACTAATTGCATTCTTTGACAGCGGACGGGAAGGATTCCGCGGTGAGACAAGATGTCTTGTATATGCGGAAGTGGACCGAGCTTCCCAACCTTTGATAAACAGACTTTACTGCTAGCACCGGACATAAAGATATCTCCGCTGGATCACTGGTAACAAACACTTGCAGATAAGAACCTTAAACATACAAGGCAGAGTTTTAACCTACGACTCTGTCTTCATCACAAATTCCAGAAGACAGACATATGTATCATTTCTCGCATAGGAACCCAACCTAGAAACTGCCTGAAGCTCGCCCAACCCTTTAGCTGAAGCTAAAACCATAAGAAAAAGCAACTTCTTAGTCAATGTCTTAACGTGAGTCGGCAAGACAGGACGTTCAATCTTAAAAGAACGTAGTAAATCATCGATTATCTTACTATTAGAGATTTCAGGAAGGTGAAAACTAATCTCTGAGCGGTAGTCAGCAATAGCTGAATACGAAAGGCCCTTGAATTTCCGAAGGAATAAAAGAAAATCAGCTATTTTGGCTATGGAAGGTCTAAAGATGGAATGACCTTCTTTACGACACTAACTTCTATATCTTGTCCAGCTTAACCTGGTAAGGGTTATGGGTTGACCTTCTCAAGCTAAAAGAAAACTATCTAGACACAGCTTTAGGGAGTCCGGACTGTCTAGCGGCTCTCTACAGTTGCCCTGCAACTAGGTACAGCACGCGAGGGTTTGGATAATAGTTTCGCATGGGTAGGGACATCAGAACTTCCGTAGGGAACTCTAGGAGTTCCGGAAACCAAGCCTGTTATGGCGAGCAGGGAGCTATTAGTCATAGAAGTCTTGACACTCTCCCGCAATTTCCCTATTACCTAAACAATGAGACCGGATGGAGGAAAGGCATACACCTGCATGTGATTCCAATTTGTAATGTCACATTGGTGCCTATCGACATGGGAACCACCAATGGTGAGAAATAAACCGGAAGATGATAGCTTAATCACATCACGAATAAGTCCACAGTTGCTGGCCACTTCCAAAGAACCTGACATATTACTTCCAGAGCCAAAGTCCACTCTCCCCCGCCAAAATACCTGACGGGAGCGACTTAGCGAATCGGCCAGTACATTGAGACTCCCTGATATGAATTAGGGAAGAAGAGACACTTTTCGTTCTTCACACTCTCTCAGGACTCTCTGTGCTATAGTATTGAGTTCTGTTGAGCCTGTTTCCTCCCCCCCCCCCCCCCAAAGTTCTTCAGATATGACACAGCAATTATGCTGTCGCTAAACATAGCCACTACTCTATTGCGCACTAGGACTGAAAATAACTGGGGGCTTCCTTTACAGTCCTGATTTTCACGAAGATTTATTGACGACTCCTCTTGTTCCCAAACCCCCCCAGAGGCCTGAGGCCTGGGTTCCCTCCAAGGTTGTTTCCCAACCTTGATCTGAGGCATCTGTGTACAGATGAACATCGGGAAGAGGGGAATCGATAGACCTTCCCCGTGTCAGATGCACTTCTGACTACCACAGACACTCCAACAGGCAAGAATCGCTCCTGACTATAACTGCGTTCTCACTGCGGAAGTCCCAGCGATTCCTGAGACATACCTGAAGAGAGAACCCATCCGGACACGAGACCCTGGAATTAAAAGAGAGAGAGAGAGAGAGAGAGAGCGAGACATTCTCCCTAAGAGGCTTCTCCAAGCTGGTACCAGTCGTTACCTGCTGGACGGAAACCCTTCTATCTACTGAAGGACCAACTGGATCCTTTCCAGGGTTGTGAAAACCCTCAAACCTGATAGGTTAAAAATTCCATAAGAATTCCCTTGCTCTTACTAGTTCCTCTAGAGAGGAGGCAAGGATCAACCAACCCTCTAGATACCTTAACACTGTATCCTCGACGATGCATAATTGCTGACACCGGTCAAAGCGTTCGCCTGGTGAGCCAGACCCCTCAAGATAAATTTATTAGGCTGCCAACGGCCACGGATCCGAAGGGACATAGCCGTCACTCTTTAGAACCACATTACAGTAAACTTGACAGCATCCAGAAAGAGTGCACATGAGCCTCAGTCTGACTGCGCAACACATCCTCCAAGCACCTGCTTCCCTAAGATAAGTCCCTACGAGCCGAGACGATGCTGGAGACTTAAACAGGTTTGCCTCAACCGATTTGTTGAATGGCAACCTGACACCTGCCGAAGGATTACCTCGAACTGCGTAAATCATCCTACACGAAGAGAGAAGAGAAGAGTGCTGTCTATTAGAGTCACTACCGATGCTAAACGAACATCCGCCTCCTCCAAAGCCTGGCTAACCTGATCGAACCAAACCAGCCAACAAGAAAAAGAGGCAGGAGCTGGCTTAGTGTTATAAAAAGCCTCAAAAAAAAAAAAAAAAAGGACTGAATTGACTAAATCAGGAGGTTCGGAGCTCTTGCTTGAGGGTACAAAGAAGTAACATACCCAAGTATGCGTCCGTAATCGTTACTGCTGGCAAGAGGACATTCCAAGTCCGCCAGAATCTCCTGCACCTCCAGATAAGAATCCTGTTCCGCAGTGTCTGAATGGTCTAAGACTGACAAAGGAGGAGGCACTGAACGAAGCCCGGACAACAATGAAGAGTCTGCAAGCGGACCACCCCAACCAGAATGCTGCGCACCCACACCTAATCGGGTACCTGGGGCTGAATCTGCATAGTTGAACCCACTGGGAAGAAGAGAAGGCTGAACCGATAAAAACCCGGAGCCAATTCCCCATTATTACCAAGGGGAAGACAAGTGAGAGTAGCCAAACCCACATTTGCTAAATCCTGGGGGAGGATGCGCAAACGAAACCGCTTGCGGAGGGACGGAAGAAGATGAAGAAGAAGGAGGGAGAATGAAATAGGTAGAAGCTACCCTCAGAGTTATGGCCGTGGAAAATGCAGGCGATGAAAGCCGTGGACCGCTCGAAGAAGGTACCGCAAGCCCTGCCAAAACCACGGAGCGCAAACCCGAACTGGAAGTGACAGGCAAACCCTGTGAAATACCTGATACTACCGGAACAGCCGCTTGAAGTGGAAGCAAGAGGTTGCGCATACCCAAAGGGATGGAACATGAGACCCCTGCGGCCAAAATCTGCCGAAACTGCGTTTTCACCTGTCCGGAAGCTCCTACCAGAGGAGACTGTACTGAGGAAGGAAAGGCGGGAGGCAGAGGAATAGCAAATGCATAAAAAAGAAGTTACCCGAGCGGAGGAAAACCAAAATCGAAGGAGGGAAAATGGAAGATGCGGAAGCTGCAGGAATGACCAGAGCACAAGAAGAAGAGGCCAAAGAGGAGACTGAAAAGGAAGCAACAAAGAATGTGGGGGCAGGAGATGAAGCGACAGATAACCCAGAAGAAAACTTAGAACGAAAAGGACAGAAGGTACACCGAATCTGGCCCCCCTCAATAATCCTGAAACATATCCGACATGAATTCTGGACACTACTGTCACATACTCTCTAATGTTAGAGAAACTATTCGAAAAATAACATCTCACCATAGGTCTGTACCTGTCAAAAAAAACCAGCAATCCACCTTATATTCTGCCACATCCAACTGCAGGTCCCGCAAACTACGTCTAGAAGCCGAAAGGACACACCAGAATCCACCTTACTGGATGGAGGAGTAGAATACACAGGGAAGGGGGAAACTACAGTAGGAAATTCAGAAATAGTCAGAAGTGAGTTAGGAGCAAAAGCAGAAGAATTCTACACCACCATAACTGAAACATTGACTTGAGATTGAGCCAGACCGAAAAGAAGCGATGGAGAAACTCTTGCCAGAGCACAAAAATCACTCGAACCCGAAACAGGAACCTGTCCAAGAGAACGACTTTGCACCCTTGATACCTTCTCCTCACTACCTAACCCAAACCTATCCCCCTTTATCACACCTAGATCTTGATCCTGACTAACATTATCAACATTAAATTTGTCAATACTACAAGGGGGTTGGGAGGGGGAATCCTTCACTGCCTGCTCCGCGCCGAGGAGCCGGCAGACCCTATCCACTCGAAGGCTTGCGGTTCTGCCATTACCCTCAGCACCCATTAGGGCTGGTTCTGGAACAGGCAGGGGAGCTGAAAAGGAAGAACATCAGACATCCTAACACTACTACTATCCCTATCTGAGAAATGTTGAAGAAGACTAGCTATTAAATTTTCCATACTACTTGCAATCCTATCCTCTATCTGCTTGACTACCTCTGAAATAGCTAAATCCATCAACTGATCTGTAGCAGAATCTGACCGACGTCTGTCGCCCTTACTAGCCAAAGACTTGCAATGACGAATGTAATCCTCCATCTCTTGTGCCTTCCAATCGGAACATTCATCGCAATGAGTCTGGACATCACATTTAACCTTCCTACATACCTGACAGAATGTTTATCATGTCTTAAGGTACTCATCTGTCTCTGGCAGGAAGAAGAAGCGATGAGCTCCAGCATCCACAGTTGTAGGGGCAGTCGAGGTCGACGTCGAAGCCAAAGGAGCGGTAGTAGAAAGTGAAAGAGTCCATGATGACCAATCGAGACCGGGATGTTCCACATCAAAGATATTCAGAAAAACCACGAGAAGAAACCAGTATATACAATCCAGGTCATCACCAGAGGTCCAAAATGCAAAGAGAAGTTGGGCAATAGGATTAAAACCCTGCACTGCAGAAGGAAACTACCTTCCAGCAGTGCAAACAAAAAGCAATTGACGAAAGTGGGAGTGTCGGTGCACGCCTGCGTCAGCGTTGCCAACCGTTTGTTATGGTAGCTCAAGTGACAAGATTTTACCTGCAGCGTTGGTAACGTTGGCTATTAAAATTCCCAATAGTGGATTGGTAATTGAGTGTTGTTTGGGCTAGTGGGATTAAGGGCGAATTCAGGTGTTCAGGGAGTGTATTGCTATAATGGAATTCTGTAAGTCACAAAGACCCAAAGATTAACGCACACGATACAACAGAGCCAATGTAGTAATCTAGTGTAAATCTACTTTCCTCTCTATCATTATGTACCATTGCTTCACAAGTTTTAATAAAAGTAATATTTTTAATGTGCTCTCATTAAAACTGTAGAGCACATCATGTTGATTGCAAGTAACCGTAGCTTCCGTAAGCAACTGAATGTCTGTCTGCTCCTCTGTCTTGCATTGAGTATTATAATTTTATATCAAATTTTGTTACATTAATATTCTGTTACTAAAATGTGATTAATTTAATTAGTACACACTTGCATGAATTGCATACCATACTTTTTTTATTTATTATTATGCCTGTAGGTATTGTTTCATTCATTACTGTTTAACAGACTCTCCTTAAATAGAATATGCTTATTACTGGCACCTAAGCAGGAAATAAATAAAATTGCTGATGTAAAACAAGTGGCATTTATGAATTATGTTTACAGCTGGATGGATGAAGCTCAAACAATTCACATTACCATTTCCTCTCAACAAATGTAATCTTCAAAGGATTCCAACCTCTCCTAATATATTAGTTTTTCAAAATTCCTACTTAAAGAATACTTTAAATACTGTACAATGATCTCAGGGCAAAAAATCTAGGAAGTTAAATAACCTTGTATCAAACCTTGGATCATACCTGAAATTTCACTGTGCTCAAAATCCTTCTATAAGAACACTTAATAAAAGGGATGAGGTTAGGTTGAAATTCCTCGAATATACTACTATTTATAAATTTTAATATGATACTGTTCATAAAGATAAAGCTATTTACTGCTGGTTCAGAGAGAAAATGGTATTCAATGTATTGCAATCCATAAGGATAAATCATATATATAGCTAAGTTCCCATACTCCCTCTATTTACTATGGAGTTGTCAGCATTAATTAGGGATTTGGAACTTGTTTTGAATAGTAAGGGAATTTGCTGTCATATAATGTGACAGAGTCCATAAAATTTTCTGAAATTTTCAAGTTTCCACCCATTAGTCCTAAAAGCTCAAGCAATTTTCAAATTACTTGTCATAAAACTTCATTACTGCTGGGTTTCCTCTCCTTGAAACTTTAGGTAATGAAACAGTGAAAGAAGCCACTTTAAATTACCATTAAAAACTGTCCCCCTCTCTGATACAAAAAGACAACTTAGGTCCTATATTTTAAGAAAGTTGTCCCCACTCCTTGCCAATAATATGAAATAGAAAAGCATTAGGGACAACATTAACCCTGGCCCACAAGTTTTAATGGCAACCAAAAGGTTGAAGTTGCCTTAACTCAACTATGGATTGGTCATACCTGCCTCACTCATAAATATATTTTGTATTAGTGGTTCTCCTTTAAGTGACAGGTTACTACTAGTTGAGCCCATTCTGATCTACTTCCATTTTATGAATGGCAGGAGAAAGTATGGCTTCACCATAAGCCTTTTGCCAAGATTTTGAGTGAAGAGGTTTGACTTGAACCCATTATGGAATTTTTAAAGAAATTTGTGTTTTCAACAAAATTTACCTCATTTACATTTACTGTATTTATACCCGTATTCTACAATAAACAAATGTGTGTGCATATGTATTAGCACACACTTGCCTGCCCGAGTTTTTAATTATTGTAATTTTTTAATAAAAATTCAAATCTTTACACCCATGACAGCATTCACTGACTTCCCTGGAGCTATATGGTCCAAATTTCATACATTCATTTATTTGTGCCACACTTCTTATTTTTAGTCAAAGTTATCACATTCTTGATAAAGTATTGTGTTGTTGAATTTGAATCGATCACAAAGCTTCTGGCTGTGAGTTTTTGCCGATTCTTAGAGCTCTAATAAGAACAAGGATATTACTGTGTTATCTTTACAAAGTCATGTATGAGTGTTCTAATTCAATAATCCATGACATCTGCTGTATAATTTCAGAGACACAATTCCAGAAGGAGTGTCTTTCTGATGGATGATTCTCTGTTAAGCTTGAAAAACCAAGGAGGAATCCTATTCCAAGGGGCAGCAACCTGACCTGTTATTTGTCCCCTGTCAAAGTAGTGAAAAGGAATCTTCAACACTGAAATATGAACAATTTGATCTCAGTAGAACTTGGAAGACAGGAAACTTTCCTTTGAAGATATCAATTATGTAACTCAGTCACATTGGTCTGGTACATTTTAAGCATAAAGGCCTTAGGTGTAAAGAAGTATTTGGCAACATTTGGAAAAAAAAAGCTTCTCTTGAAAATCCGATTGGATAGCTATTTAGTAAGATAGTAAAATGTCTCCATACTTCAATATGTGATGGAGACTACATGAAGGCAGAAGCTCCTTCAGGGTTCACAACTGATGGAACAAGCCATAGGTAATTAGTACTAACTCTGCAACCAAGAAACTGTTACCTTGTCCAACAAAAACTCAAGGTACTGACTGTAGGAAAGGCTATCCCCTATCCCAAGAATGGCAGTGTAATGAAGGTAGAAATGGTTGGTAACTAACTAATATAAAAGAATGGAAATTGATAACTGTTGTGCAGAAACTGGGAGGAAAGGATCATTTCAGTCCTGAAACTTGGTTAAGAAGAGAGATCTAAAAATAACAAATTCATTGGAGAAGAAAGCAGTGTGAAAGTCAAATGGGATCAGGTGAGCAGAAGGAATAAAAGATCAGTTTGAGTTAGTAGTACAGGAGAGCTCGCGTACATAAACATTAAGTTTCCCACATCTTACTGACATTCAAATGTTTGTATTTATCCATGGCCCACTAAATTTATCACAAATATCTGTATCTATAACACGTTAATGTTCTATTTCATTTTTTACCTCCACATTTAGGGAAGACAAAGATCAAACTGCAAGTCATGAATTGGAGAAATGTTTAGTTAGACCATTTTCTATGACCAGAAATGATGGCAAAAGGGTAAAATCTTAAAGAACAAAGTATTAAATAAAGGGAAACATTAAATTTCCCAAGTTATTGAATTATGCTCTTGGCAGTAATCAAAAGGAAGATGTGTTACATTTAGGAAGATAAAATGAGCCAGGCCTGTATGTGTAACTCAGGTGGCCTACTCACAATACAAACTCCCATATTTTATGACATGGTAGGTAGTCATGACATTTATAATGTTATCTTTATACTTAAGTACTGCCTGGAAGCGATGTAGGAGGGTGAAAAATGGACAAGTCTTCATCCTCCTGCAAATACAACTACAATTTCTTTATATAAATTTTTCATCAGAATGCCCTTTAAATTAGTGAATCACCAAAATAAGAAGTAAAACAATGGTGCATATTTTAAACCAGTACAATACACACTATTTGAGTAACTTTCACAACATGTTTTGTCACTTTATTTCTTACCTCTTCATCGGCAGCATACTCTTTCCGTATCGGTTTACTCCAATCATCAGGCGGAGATTCTCGTGGTTCCCAAACGTTGTTCTGATGATGACCTTCTAATCTCTTTATTCGACGTAATCTCTCACTGGTAATCACATCTTCCTACAACAAAGTTAAAATTCACCATAAGACATTAGGAGCAAATAATTTACTTGCATCCTAAAATAACATACAATAAAGTTAAACACAAAGCTGCATTCACTCAACTGGCAATTTGGCAGGAGAAGTCTCAAACTCAATGTGCAAAAAACTGAGGGTGTTCAACAGACAAAACAAGCAGCTTGCTAGTGTGTGAGCCTTCAAAATATCATAGCAAAACAATATTATACAATCTTTCTGGTTTATGAATTTTAGGATGTACCCCTACTTGTTATTAGTACTTCTACTTTTTCAAGTTTCTATAATTATTGTGTACAAAGTTAAAAAGGTATCCATATACATTAATGCAAAAATATGAATCATTAACCTGCACAGGCCTGCTAATCTACAATAGTGAACAATTAAGGTATAGTGCTGTGATTAATTTTTCTATCAACCACGTCACTTTTTAAAGAAAAGTGTAATGGTTGTACTGTACTGTGTTGAAAAATTAATTTCTTAAACATTTACATTTAAGTACTTATCTTACAATTTTCTCATATAATATTTATGCAGTGCAATTCTTGCTACAATCCACTCATAAAACAGCTAATGCACCTTTTCAGGAAAAAAATTATTTAAATGCACCTACTGCTGACATTAGCATGGCCTCACTACTCAGATTACACTGTTGTTTCATACAATATAAAGTGTAAAGGATCCACTGTATAATCATTTAATATGTATTCAAAATGTTTTACAGAAGTACTACATTAATTCTGAAAATATTTTGGGAGGATATCACTCATCCTGTGAACTCTCCCCTATAAGTTCACCATTAGCTATTTACTGTTATTCTACATATGCCTATAACTCATTCTTTAAATACTGCACTACTAAACTGTCTGCAACACAAACTCTGTTTCCTATTCCTGCCCAAAGATGAGGAATACATACTCCAATTAATCACATAAATAAATGAATGGTAAACTCCCTGTACAGTATTTGTGTTCTCACAACTCGTGGACTCTCTGATTCGCTGGATTTTCTGTGGAACATATCTATAAATTACTCACGAAAAATTCGGCAATTCGCTGACTTTTTCGTTGAGAAACAATCACTAATTAGTATATTATGATGTTATTTCATGACTAAATACATTTTTTATGATAAAAAAATTATTTACTAATTTCCAAATATTATTAACAATAAAATAATAATAATAATAATAATATAATAATAATATTACTGTAAGATTAAATAATATATAACAAGATGAAAGAGTATGTAACTCAAAGACAGAGAGAATCAAATGGTAAAAAACTGGTTTCCTCTCCCTCCATTTTGGGGAACCCTTTACAGTACAGAAGGGATCTCATTAAAGTGAACTCTGCTGACAGCTGACCTCTCAAACAGTTTTTTTTTTTTACCCTATAGATATCATGCTCAGAACTGATAGTATGAAATATGACCTTTTTATTATAAAATTAAGTTTTATATATATACTTACCCAGTAATTACTTAGCTAAGAGTTTCTACTCGAACGGCAGTTAGAATTCTGAATTCCGTGGCAGTGATAATTTTCGGGGTACAAAAGAGGAACAACATCGCCAACATGCCTATTTGTTTATGTATAAAAAAAGAGTCCATGTGTGGGGAGGAGGGTGGGCTCCATCCATAAGTACTAGGTAAGTATATGTAAAACTTAATTTTATCATAAAAATGTCATTTTTATATACGTAACTTACTCAGTAATTACTTAGCTGATTCCACTCAGAACAGTGGTGGGGATTCATGGACAAAGGCTTAAGTTATAATTGATAAGATAATTGTTGTTCCTTACCTGGTGAGAAAGCTGCTGCAGGTAGATACCGCCTCTGGTGGCGCTCATCTCAACCTGTAGCAATGTGGCGGCATGGCCATAAGCGCCTCTACATAAGTGGGACACTTCACAGCAATGGAGTACTCCGAAGGCTGACGAAGTATAAGACCAAGCTTTGAGACAAAGGTGGCATACGTAATTGCCCCTGCCCTGGGCACAGTACCACAAAAATAATATGCCAGAAAACAAAGTCACCTACAACATAATTAAACATAATGATTAAAAACAAGACCACTACCCAACACTAAAACTGGTGGGCACTCCAAGTACATCGTACCTTCCCAGGCTCCCCAAGAACTAAACACTATTTTCAAGGCCAAGAGAAAAGGAAAGGAAGGGACATTTCCTACACTTCCTCACCCATCACCATGCCAGCTACGTACACAGGTCCCAGGGTGCTTTATTTATCATAAACTGTCTCAATGTCCTGCAAATAGTGCATCGGAAACACCGACTTGCATTTCCAATGAGCTGCCTCCAGGATCACAGAGAGAGAGAGAGAGAGAGAAAGATTGTGTTTGAACGCTACTGAAGTAGCAACTGCTCTTACCTCGTGAGCTTTAACTTTCAATAGCGAAAAGTCAGTCTCCACTAATTGAGGGTGTTCCTCAACGAAGAGATCCCTCAAGAAAAACAAAATGGCGTTCTTCGACAGGGGTCTAGAGGGGTTTTTCACTGAACACCAGAGATTACTAAACTGGCCTCTAATCTTCTCTGTCCAATGTAAATAATATCTGAGGGCACGTACTGGCCACAGCTCTCTCTTCTCCTCTTCCATGCCTAGAATATCCGAGAAGCTTGAAATCGAAAAGGAATGGGGCCTTGAATGCAATGGGTTTTCATTTTTCACTAGAAATCCTGGCAAAAAGGAGCAGACTACATTCCCTTGTGAAAAACCAATCCTTTTGTCTATTGCTTGAAGTTCACTTACTCTCTTAGCTGTTGCGAAGGCAACCAGAAAGAGAGTTTTCCGAGTCAGATCCCTTAGAGAGGAAGAACGCAAAGGTTCAAAGCTAGGGTAGGAAAGCCACTTAAGAACTACATCAAGATTCCAAGAGAAGGACTCCTCTTTCTTGGACTTGGAGATATTGAAAGACTTAATTAGTTCGGACAAGTCTTGGTTGCTTGAGATGTCTAGACCCCTATGATGAAAAACGGAGCTGAGCATTGCTCTGAAACCCTTTATTGTTGAGACAGACAACCCCTTAGATGATTTCAAATAGAGAAGGAAGTCTGCTATCTGAGCAATAGATGTTTTAGAAGAAGAGACTTTGTTCCTTCTACACCAACTCCTAAAACGTGCCAACTTAGCTTGGTAGACATTATTGGAGGAGATGCGTCTACTTTTGGCAATAGCCTCTGATGCTGATTTAGAAAATCCTTTTGCTCTGATGACTATGTAGGCAGTCGAAATCCTGTCAGGGCCAGAGAGGATAGGCCATGATGAAACTTCCTGATGTGGGGTTGTCTGAGAAGACTTGGAATCTCGGGAAGGGACCTTGGAAGGTCTACGAGGAGATCGATCAGGTCCAAAAATCACTCCTGCGGCCAGTAGGGAGCCATGAGAGTCATCCGTACATTGTAGTGTGAGCGAAACTTCCTTACTACTTCGCAAATCATCCTGAATGGAGGGAAGTCGTAAAGATCTAGGTTGGATCAGTCCAGGATCACTGCATCCGTCTCCCAAGCTAGAGGGTCCGGAAAGGGGGAAACAGAACAGAGGAAGGCAGTAATTCCTGGAAGTTGCAAACAGATCTATGTTTGGCTGACCCCATAATTTCCAAAGGCTGGCACAAACGCAAAGATCTACTGTCCACTCCGTGGGCGGAATTTGCTTATGGCAGCTCAGCTCATCAGCCAGGACATTGCACTTGCCCTGTATGAACCAGATGACTAATAGAGTCTGGTTCTGATCCGCCCAGCATAGTAGGTCTCTCACTACCTCGCAGAGTGAAAATGAGTAAGTCACCCCCTTGATGTCTGATGTACGCTAGCTCTGTGGTATTGTCAGCATGTACTTCTATAGTCTTGTTGTGTACCTGTGTCGCGAAGTGTTGCAGACCTAGATGTATCGCCTTCAACTCTCTCATGTTGATAAGAAGCCCTTTCTCCTCCGAAGACCACCTCCCCGAGACTTCCAGGTTCCCAAGGAGCTCTCCCCAACCTAGGTCCGACATGTCGGAAAAGAAGTCTAGGTCGGGGCTCACCAGAACAAGAGACTTCCCTCCCGAAAGTCTTTCTGCGGACCTCCACCACCGCAGATCCTCCTTTATTTCTGGGATTATTGGAAAGATGTGACAATTTGGATGCACCTTCCGATCCCAGCAAGCTCTTAAATAGAACTGGAGAGGTTTCATGTGAAGTCTCCCATCATACGAATTGCTCCAGAGAAGCCATCGTCCCCAAGAGACGCATCCACTGGGTGGTGGAGCAAGAATGAAGTGAGAGGAAGAGGTCTACCTTCCTCAGACAGTCTTCTGCTCTCTTGAGTGACGGAGAAGCCCAAAAACTCAGAGTCTATCAGAACTCCCAAATAGGGAATCTTCTGAGTGGGAATCATTTGTGATTTCTCGAAGTTCATTAGTAGTCCTAATTCCTGGGTTAAAAGAAGAGTCTTCTGTAAGTACTCCATGCAGCGTTTCTTCGTGGGCAAACGAATTAGCCAGTTGTCCAGGTATAGTGCGGTACTCACTCCCGCTAAATGTAGCTGACCCCCCAAAGGAGCCAACACTCAAGTGAACACTTGTGGGGCCGTCGAGAGACCAAAACAAAGCGCTTGAAACTGATAGATCTGGTCCTCGAAAATGAATCATAGGTATTTCCTTAAGTCCGGGTGAATTGGAATATGGAAATAAGTCTCTTGCATGTCCAGGAGATCATCCAGTCTCCTGGACGGATGGAAGCAAGAACTGAGTGGATGGTTTCCATGTTTAATTTTGTTTTTTCTACAAAAAAGTTCAAAGCACTTGAAGTGGGGTTGTCTGAGCAGACTTGGTCGCTGTGGTAACAACCTCGGGAAGTCCGTCAGCAGCTTGAGGAGATCAGGGAACCATTCCTGTCATGGCCAGAACAAGGCCACTAGAGTCATTGTGACGTTCATGTGGTTGTGGAACTTGCTGAGGGCTTCTCATATCATGCAGAATGGTGGGAAGGTGTACAGATCCTTGTTTGACCAGTCTTGTAGCATGGCGTCCGTCGCCCATGCTAGAGGGTCTGGTATTGGAGAGCAAAAAACTGGTAGATGAGATTCTTGGATGTCGCAAATAGATCTATAAGAGGTCTCCCCACAGCTTCCACAGATCCTCGCACACTTGCGGATGAAGAGTCCACTCTATGGGGAGCACCTGACTGTGACGGCTCAACCCATCCACAAGGACATTGAGCTTGCCTTAGATGAACTGTGTCACCAACTTGGTCTGGTTGTGGTCTGCCCATAAAAGGAGGGTTCTTGCTGCTTCGCAAAGGGAGAGTGAATGAGTCTCCCTTACTTCTTTATATACATCAGGGCCATAGTATTGAACGAGTGTACAGTCACTACTTGATTGTGGACTATTGAAGCAAAATGCTGAAGGCCCAGCCGAATTGCCATCAGCTCCTTGAGGTTGATGTGCCAGTGAATCTGCCCCTGGGACCAAGTTCCTGACACTTTTAGGTGCCTAAAAGCGCTCCCCAACCCAGACCCGACATGTCTGCATAGAAGTTTAGGTTGGGGTTCAGAGGAAGAAGGGACTTCCACCACCGGAGATCCTCCTTGATTTCTTGAGATGTTGGGAAGACAAATGTCTGGATGAGCTTTCCTGTCCCAGCTGGCCCGCAGATAAAACTGAGGAGTTCTCATATGTAGCCTTCGTAGGGAAAAAAACTGCTCCATGAAGGCTAAGGTACCTAAAAGGCTCATCCATTGCTTCACCGAACAGGTTTGGCAGGCGAGGAACTCGTTGACTTTCTTCAGGTATTACTGTACTCTTTTGGGTGATGGAAAAACCTGAAAACTCTGAGAATTTATCATCATCCCCAAATAGAGAATCATCTGTGATGGAACCAGCTGGGACTTCTGAAGGATGATTAGCAGACCCAACTCTTGTGATAAATGAAGGGTCTTCCGAAGGTCCTCCAAGCACCTCTCCTTTGACAGCGATCGAAGGAGCCAATCGTCTAAGAAGAGGGAGATGTTTATCTCCACCAGATGAAGCCACTTAGAGAGCGGAACAAAGACTCGGGTGAACACTTGCGGAGCGGTCGAAAGGCCAAAGCATAAGGCCCAAAACGGGTACACTATGTTGCGAAAAACAAAACGTAGATATTTTCTGGATTGTGGATGTATAGGAATGTGGAAATAGGCATCTTGCATCTCTATAGTAGTCATCCAGTCGCCCTAGTGAATGGATGACGTGACAGCATGACTTGTTTCCATCTTGAATTCTGTCCTTTCGACAAAAAAATTCAAGGCGCTTACGTCCAGTAATGGCCTCCAACCCCCTGATGCCTTGGGGACTACTAAGAGACAGTTGTAAAAACTGTCCAACTAGATTTCTTCGACTTCTTCGATGGCTGTCTTCTCAAGGAGGGCTGACACTTCGTTGGGGAGGGCCGAATACTTCTCGGATACTACTGAGTAAGCGGTCAACTTGCTAGGCATGTTGACTAATGGGGGCTTTTCCCTGAATGGGATGGAGTAGCTCTGTTTCAGCACTGACACAATCCACTCCTCCACTCCTTGTGCTCCACCTCTCCCAGTAATGGAGGAGCCTGGATCCTATTGGCACATGGAGGAAAGGATCCTCACTTTCGAGCAGAGGCTTGGAAGAGTGCTTCTTAAAAGGTCAGGACAACAAGCACAGGTTTGCCCTAGGCCTAGACTGGGCTCTGGGTCTGCCACCTCGAAAGGGAAGAGGCTGAAATGGAGAATGGGTCCTTGTATTTGTCAATGGAGACTCCCTGGGACATCTAGACGAGCAAGCTAAAAGGTCCTGTGTACTTTTCTTCTGAAGTTCCAAAGAAAAGTTGCTGACAGTAGACTGAGGCAAGAGGTGCTGGCGACCAAGAAGAGAATGCAATAGGGCAGACTTCTGAGAAGCAGTGACACTCTTTGTAGTAAATGAGCACCAGAGCTCTCTCTTCTTCAAAACTCCCATCACACTGAGAGCCATCTCTGATGCCCCTATCTGTGCATGACAGGACATTCAGCCAACCCGATGTGACTTCCTCAGGGAGCGAAGAGCAATTCTTAATCTTGCGGGCTAAGGCCCCCACCAACCAGTCTAAAAAGCTTAAAACTTCAAAAATCCTAAACAATTTCTTCAAACGGTGTCGAGTTCTGTAAGGGAGAACATCATCCTAGCGGTGGTGAGAGGCTGACCTGCTAGATGAGTTAATAAGTCCTGAGAAGTCCCCCTGGGAGGAAGCAGCCACTCCAAGTGAGGGAGTTTCTCTGGTCTCATACAAAGAATACCTCCAGCACATAAGATGAGAGGGAGGATAGCTGAAAGAAGACTTCCCCTGATCTCTCTTCTCTGAGAGCCAGCCGTCCAGATCATTGAGACTCTTCCTTGAGGAAGATGAAAGCACCACCTTCAGTAACCTGGAGGAGTCGGAAAGCTTGTCACTGATGAAAAATATTGAAGCCGTGGAGGTTGGGGCTGGAGGTGAGAATAATCCTGGAAAGTTCTGCAGCAAGTACATCAATACAGCTGCATAAGCTGTTGGAGGGGAGCCCTGATCCACTTCACCAACTTCACCTTCATTCTCCGACGAAACGGGGGATAGAACCAAATCTTGAGGGGCCTGAGCCGAAGAAGGCGGCTCTCTCTTGAGCAAGTTTAAGATGTCTGCCGGCTGACGCTGAATGGGAGCTAGCGATGGGTCTGTTGTGTCTGCAGAAGGCATCTGAGCTGGAGTCTTGGGCGCTGAAGGGCACTTGTGCAATGACGGGCACTCAGGCGTAACTGGAGGAATGGGCACTCGGGCACTGACAGGCGCTTGGCCGGTAATAGGTGCTCGAGAACTACCAAGCGTCTGGGTGTTGCTGGGAGATTGGTTGCTCTTGGGAGCCCAGGTGCGCTACTGGGCGCTCGTGAGATGACAAGGTGTGTCTTGAAGTAGACGAACACTTGGGCTCACGCACAGGATACACTGGAGAAAAGCATTCTGGGGAATCCCAGAAACTACAAGAAGGCTGCTGCAGGGGCTCCTAAATTTCTTGTAAGGCACTGGAGGTGAGCAGACTGTGTCCGCCACAGACCTTGTCAGTGGCCACGATTCATCACTAAAGCGCCACTGGTGCGTATTCTCGGGGCTGGAAGCCTCAGAACTCGAGGATAGCCTACTCACTTCCATTTGGATGCCCTTCCATTGGCTATCCTTTGCCACCACCTGGGAAGTTACAACAGGTCCGACTAAGGCAACGACTGCCCGTGGGCAGACCCCACCGACCTCCCTTAGGCCTCCGGTATGACTGCTCCCAGGTGTAGGAGAGTACGCCAGTGACTTTTGCCTAGAAGCGTTGACAGGACGAGCAGCCGCCGTCTCCACTGACACTTCGCTAACACTAGCACTTTTTTCCACTTTGTCCATAAGGACACGCACTAAAGCACTCAACTCGCAACAGGATGGATTGAGCTTTGTCCCACGGGAAGATAATTGTCCCTTTAGGGACCTTATCCAACCAAACCCAGGCTTCTTCCATTAAACTGGAAAACCTGGATGGGGGAGGGGGAATAGGTCGGCTGGAAAGAACTTCAGTTCCCCCAGACGACGAGTGCCTAAACCTTCGATAGTCAAAGTGCCGATATGCAGAAGGGCAAATAAGGCCAGTCGCCACGGGTTTGGAAACCCCTGGGAGGAAGCTGATCATGACAAAGAACCAGTGATTTTTCACCGCCTTGGGAGAGACGCGAAGACGCGACATCAGAGCGGCATGCCACGACACTAGCGACCATACCAGCGGACCAGCAGGAAGAAGAAGAAGATGAAATAAAATAAAGAATTAACCAAACTAACCCCGCCTGCCTCACTTACTGCCCTACCTTCTACCTGATGTGTTTCTACACTCATGGGCCCCAGGTGGATGTTGATAACTGCCACATCCACTGCTACCTCCCCGCACAGGGAGACATCTCGGGAGGGTTGCGTGTCCAATCTGAACTTTTCAATGATTGGGGTGACCGACCCCCCCCTGTAATGCGGCGGAGACCCGAGCACCAGGGTAGAGAAGATTACAGATCTCTTCTAAAAGCACGTAGGGGTTGACAGACGCAACCTGGAAAAGAAGGTAGGATCTATCAAAATATACTACTCAATTGCACGTTTCTAAATGAGGCATCAATACCGAAAGACGCTAAAGGTTAGTAAGCTCTCATCACTTACAGACTCAGCGGACACCAGTTCGCAGAAAGCGTAACAGAATTCACAGTTGTCTGGGTACCAAACAATCACATCCCCAACCTATAATGCACAGCTGGAGTGCGAGCGGCACACTTCGTGTCCGCACGGTTGCCGGAGAATGGCCTGACACCCTGGTTCCCGACAACGTACCATCTGTAAGTGGATTGATGGTATATGAGCATTATTAAAGCAAGAGCCGCCGGAATAGGTCCGGCGACGAGTAAGAATACATTAACTCAGCTTAGAAGATGATACAAGCAAAACAAGGCAAAAACCCCTCTGGGACTGATCCCGGCAGCAAAAACTAAACTATTGTTTAAACTGACGAATGTTCAAACCTGTTATATAAACAGGTACTCTATGACATTCCGCCGTAAAAAGTCACTGAGAACTCATTGTGTCTTATATTTATGGGGACGGTGTCACCGTGGCGGAGCAGGGGGGCAGGATGTATGGCCCCTAACCGACCAGCCAGGGCAGATATTGGAAACCGCCAACAACCATAACCCGCACCACCGGAGTGGATAATGAATAAGAACAACGAAAAATCAGACTAGACCGGCGGGAAGTAAATACTAACATACCATAATTGTTATCATGCGATCACGGAACAATGTTCGACGCTCCAGCTACTAATCAGTAACACATTAGAAGCGAGCTAACAAAACACCGCCCGTATGGGAAAGGTAGAAAGTGACAGAAACCTGGCAAATTGCGACCGGTCGGGTGGGTAGCACCTTCCAGACGCCGACTAAAACCACATAAGGGGATGCCGAACGCAAGCGAACGGCTTCCCTCTTACGCGGATAACGCACAGGTGATGTCACCAATTCTAACCAATAAGGTAAAGGGACGGTAACTAGGCTACATACACGAGAATAAGGAGTTAATGATCGTAGCCTACTCTCCAAAAGCCATGCTTCTAGGACCAGTCAGGAAGGCCAGGGTTAATGCCACTGGTGTGGGGAGAGGACGACTCACGTCCTAACTCAGCCACTGGAGTGGGGAGTTGCTACTGGTGTGGGGAGAGAAGGATCTATGTCCTAACTCAGCCACCCTTCACAAAACTGGAACAACATGGACAGTAGGTAAATTAAAAAGTAAGGATCCCTCACGCTTAAGGAAACTCGTATACTAGACTAACCTCACCTCCCAAACCTAATGGACTGGTCGGGAGAATTAGGTAGCCTGAACATCGTGTAAGAGCACCGTCATGCCTAGCCTAGGTAGGATAGGCTAGCTAAAAACCTTAATTAGAAATAAAATTACCAAGTATATAAACAACAAAATATCATAGGAAACATTCGTGAAATAGGGTAGCCTAGGATTAAACATATCTAATACCAATATGAATACAAGGTTGATTCGACGACAGGGAGGGTTGAAGGAAATGCATTATCTTCGGTAACATTTGGGTAAACGTCAGGTACCCAAAATGGCACCCTGAAGTCGTATCGAATACAAAACTTAATCTAGGAATAAATATGTCATCCTGCTTGTACATAACAGCTAACATCATGAATAAATAATTTACATCAACGAGAAGAAACCAGTTCGCTGGAAGAGAAGGGAGACCAATAAAAGGACCCAAATTCTATTGTCAGAAAATAGGGGACCTAAAGCCTTCATGATAGCGAAGAGGCAAATGACGATACTACATTCCCAACCAGCGAAACGGTAAATTCTCCAAATAGGCTCCAAACTAGATGGAGTAAATATATAAAAACTAGGAGAATCAATCATTAACCAAAAAGTTGAGATTCAAGGTTGAAAACGAGCAGAGGCAAACATACAGCACACGCCAGGACATGAAGCAGCGCTGTTGAAATTAGGTAAACAATAATTACGTAAACCTAAAATACGATGCCTCTGCGATAATAAACCAACCAGAATTAGTACTTAACTCAGATGGTGAGAAGATCTCGGTGGAAGACATAATGAGCTGCAAAATTTGAGAACACAAACAAGAACAAATTTTTACGTGTTCTTGAAGCAGTGCTAATTTTTGGAATGACGTTACGGTATCGTGATGACGCTTGGTGGGTGAGCGGGCGTTGTAACGGCACATCCATTTGGGACTTTGAGAATGGAGAGATCTGTTGGGCGAAGGCCTGTGATGGTGGTGTAAGTTCACCCCTAGTGTATATAGACATTGATTAGATGATCGCTCCGGGGGTAGTAACCCCGGCATTCTAGATAGCTTTTTCTCTGGTATATTTAGCAATTATTATACCTAGAAATGTGCTAATTGGAACCTTTTCACTCGGTGACACAGGTCGAGCCCAGAAAACCCCATTTTGACATCAAAATTACGTACGAGTTTCAATTCGAGGCTGGCAAGGGGGTCGGGTTTGGAAGTGAGGTAAAGGTAAAGCAGGAATATCGTCACCAGCAGAACTAACTACAGTCTTGCTACGTAGTGTCTGTTTTTCGGCTCTAGTGGCTGGCTTACGTTTCCTGTCTCTGTCCAATTTCGCTAAATGAGACCCCCAAAACCTTCTATTTTCTAGCATCCCACTCTGAAAATTCGTTATATGTTCAATATCGGAAAAAGTTGAACTCTTGAAAAAACTTGACAGTGGCGTGTCTGCGAGAAGTTTACGTGAATTATACAACGTTGGGTCTTCGACAGTTTATGACATAAAGAAACAGAAAAACCAGTTGCTCAACTTTTTTGTTAACAGTGAATTGAAGCAAAAGATGTTTAAAAGGAAAACAATGAAA
>NC_089760.1:20155000-20347500 GCF_040412425.1 Macrobrachium rosenbergii | reverse complement strand
CTCCCCACTCACCTGCCTACCACCAATTAACCACCATCTTACCAAGCTTCAACAACCGTTTCCTGCTTGTGCTGATGAACACTCCTACATAAAAGTCTCTGATTTGTTTTTCAACAGGAACAACTATGAATAGTGCAACATCAAAACATGATCATACTTGAAACTCATTTAAAATTCAAGATTAATAAATAGCAAGGGCACGGAATTAAATATGAACTTACCAAGGCCTTGAGATCTCTTTTATTTCGAAAGTCTAAACACCTATTATAGTCTGTTTTCCATTGTGAGCAATCAGCAGTTTCTCCATTAATAAAATACTGATGGAACTTTGCCTTTATACTAGTACAGTCACTGTATTCTTCTTTGTATCTTTCACAAGGTCTAACCTAGAAAAAAAAAAAGAAGTGACAACTATTAGGTCATTACACATTACACAGGTACAGTAATGTATTATGATTCTTAAAAACAACTACACTTACTACAATGCAAATGAAAAATATCATTCATGTCTGAAAAAGCTACCAAAAATTTTATTTTTAAACTATAAAAATTATCTCAAAATTCTTAGCAATGAGAAAAATATTTGACCAACTAGGGAACATAATGGAGAGACTTACCTAATACTGTACTGTGTTGTTACATAAAAATTTTGAAAAAAAGTTCTGCAATGTCTGAGTGTGATACTGCACAAATTACTTCAGTAGCCCCCCTACTTCCATGACACAGTATAGTATATAATGAAATATGTGTCAGTATGTGGAAAAGTACAATACTGTCTATAGCTGTGCAACATACAGGTTAAAATACTAAAACTTAGTGATCTGATTAATTGACCTTTCTCACAGATACACAGTCCAGTGGACCACAATCACCTGTTAAACCATTTTAACTCTCATAATAATATGAGGATCTTACTTCATAAAAAACAGCTGTTTGGTAATACTGTATTAGACCCAGATTCAGATTCACACTCAAATTTAATCCTTTGCCACTGCTAACAGACAGACGGGCAAAAAAATGAACTAAACTGACAGTAAAACTTGGATAATAAAAGATCCTACCAGAGAATGGGAGACCATGGATGATATGCTTTGGACATGGGAGAGTACTATATATATGCTGCCTTGACAGTACAACTCAAACATCTATACTGTATGCTTCCCTGTGCCAGTACTTTTTTTATAACTATGTAAAGGTCTTTAATGAAAAGTAAAACTTTGTCAGAAACCAATGCAGTTCATTAGCAGTCACTTTATTAAATAAAATACACAAAAAAATCACAAATTTTTAAAGTACAGTAGTTTCTATTATTTCTAGGTACGCTGATCATACCCTACTATGAAGGGATCTTCCACAGCATAGGAAAGAATTGGTCACTGAAACTTGAAAACAAGATAGTTAACTAATGGTAAGTAAGTAACTGAGAGAGGGGGGGGGGCAAACCTCCATTCTCCTGTTGTCATCAAGTACTCTCTAAACATCAAGTGAAATGGGTATTACATATAATAATCACAATTTTTTAAAGTAAATTGTATTTTTCCTAACTATACAAACCTGGGGTCCTTTACATTAACAATGTGGTTAGGCAGTAATTACTGTCCAGTAGGTGGGAATACCCGCCTGCCTAGATGTAAACATTCCAGTTTGCTTTTCAGACAAGGTTCAGATTAAGGGGTGGCATGAGGTGGGCATAAAAATGTAATGTAAAGGACCTCAGGTTTATATAGTTAGGAAAAATACAATTTTATTTTTAAAAATTGTGATTTGTTCCTACGCGATACACAAACCATCAGACCTTTACATTAGGAAGACTCACTAGTTGGAGGGAGGAATCTGAGTGAGTCTCTGAACTGACTGGAGTTCTGCACACCTGAGTTACTCCTGGTCGAAAGAGCGAGGAGTAGTACCGTGCCTCTGACATATTGATCAGAGTACAGGAACTCCAAGATCAAATGTCAGACATCTGGACCTTTTTGAATGAGTGAGGAATTGTAACTCATACAAAAACACGCTGGGAAGACTCTAAAGAGTTGGAGGCAGTAAAGTAAAGAACCAAAAATGGGTTTCCCTTATTGCCAGGGTCTCCTTCCTCCCCTTACTAGAGGAAGGAGAGGGATTGCTTCTATGATTCTAGAGAGAAAAATAAAACGGGTGCTCCATGAGTAGACTTACCGCATCAGACGCCAGTTCCAACAAGTGTCAGTTCAAGTCCCATTCTCAGTCCAAAGGAAGAGAAGTAGGAGGATGAGGAAGGAAGAGGAGAAGCCAATCACTCTCCAAACCCTTCTCGCTTCTGGAACCATACACCTCAGGCAAGATGCCACCTGTCCTCTTAAAGGAGCCAGGTAAGAAAACACAACTTGTTGAGCAGCCACCATAGGACCAAGGAAAAATGGTTCCAAGGGCCTGTGGGCAAGGACCCACAGGCAGAAGACATAAATATAGGCTAATGAGACCACATCTTGCTTCCAGACCAACAGAATCTTCCGGAATGTGAGGGATGGACCAGGCCATTAACTTCGTGAGCTCTCGGGCAGAGTGTGCATGTGCCGTCGTCGCCAGCTGTAGAGTACATCCGTCAGATCGCCTCATGAAGCCAGAAGAAAGACTTGTCCTTAGACACTTCTTCCTTGGGAGAGTCAGTACTAGTGAAAAAGTGGACAACATCCAGGTTAGGGATGTCAAGCCTTTTTGGGAAATACAGCAGCACCCTAACAGGACAAAGCAGCAATTGATCTGGGTCATAGGTTACAAAGTCCAAGGAGGAGATCAAGAAGACTCGAACTTGGCAACAGATGCCGATGGATTCAGAGTCCGCTATGACATCTGAGACGGAGTCAAGGCATTGATCTCCATCCCCTGTAGGTCCACGAAGATCATCCATCCTCTATGCCAAGGCCGGAGCAAGATGAGAGATGGTCTTGAGAGGCAGATCTCTGTCTGCCGACTGTTCCAAGGGCACATGCGAAGCAAGAGACAGGAACCCTAAACGAGAATCACGTGCCACCCAGGGACCTGAGCCCCCTGGGACAGCAAGACCGATAGAAGCTTCTCACCAGCAGCTAAATCTCAACTGAGGAGAAAAAGGCTACTTTCAGATAGAAGACTATGCTGGACAGGGCCGATGTCTTTCACAATTGAATTGGAGAGAAGTAACCCTCGGAAGTCCGTGACCTGCTGAAGAGGGGCTCTGACCAGAGAGAAAGTCCCATCAAAGACACCAACACTCCAGTCCCTGGGTACCGCTGCAGAGGATGATAGAGATATCCAGCCATCTCCATTGCCACTCAGCAAGAAGCCTAGTCATGAAGGCACAGGGATTGTACTGCCTGAGGAACCGCTTCATGCGTTGCTGACACAAAAAGTTCGGCAAAAGGCAAAGTCTTCCAGCATTTATCTAAATTCAGGATGAACGACACTTGCTGAACACCTTGCAAATTGGACAAATACGAAGGGAAGATGAAGACGTGTCAGCGTGCATCACTGTAGCTGTCCATGGGTCTGGTACAATTAAGCAGAAGACCTGCAGACTTCTGTTGAGCCGGGAGACAAACAGAAGGATGATAGGGAGCCCTCAAGACGAGCAACCTCTCCGTGAAGAACAAAGTGAAGGGAGCCCTCTGTTCCTGTCACTCGATGCCAGAGACTGAGCTTGTCTGCCAATACATCCCACTGCCTGGGATATATCTGGCTGATGGTTCTACAGAGTGCACCAAAGTTTACTCAAGCACCTGCAAAGTCAACCAAAGCACCAGGTGGGAAAAAAGACCCTCTTGTTTGTTGACATATGCCATTACTGTGGTGTTGTTGCCTAACAACACCCCAGAGTATCTCAAGTATCTCAAAAAACCGATCCTGAAACTCTCAGAGGGCCACGAAACTGACTTGACTTCTAGGATGTTGATGAGGAGGTACTTATTGTCTCGGTTGCACACCTGGAATACAACGGCCTTACAGGCGTGCGCCTATTCCGCGGTCAGTGCACCTGAGAACAGAAGCATGTCTCGAGGAGAATATGCAGACATATTCAGAGGGTCCTGTCGATCAAGCACCAGCCTCAAGGCATGCTTTAATCTCCTCCGAGGCTGAAGCCCCTAGAGAAGAACTTATAAAGGGGATTCTTGTCTGCTAACCCAAGCGCTCGAACCCCAAGGGTCCAAGACACAAGTTTCAGAACTGATCAAGCACTCAAAGCGAAGTAGGTAGGCAGTGTTGAAACATCTGAATGTTTCAGTACATTCTCTTGTCCTGTGACTAAACCAGACCGTAGAGCAAACTCTGTAGTACTGATTTGGGAAGTGCCTGAGATTCAGCGGAATCATGGACATCAAGTTTTGCATGTAATGTGGTATTTACTAAGATATAGCCTGCACAACTAAACTCAAGTTTTACCTAGTAAAATTTGCATTAATGAAACATATTACTGTTATGCAAAAATTTATGTATTCACCTGAGTGAGTGAAACATCCTTTTTGGGTGCCTATCTATAAACTATAAATCTGGTCATTACCATCAATGATTTTGATGTCGAATTTGATAATTCTGCATATTTGCTACATGCCGGTTTTTACCTTTTCAACTGGTTTTTTCTACACTTTTAGGGCTTCTGATACTGGCGGTGCATCTGTTTGTTGTCAGCCAAATGGAATGTCCCTTCGCTGTGTTTAGGGTATTTCTAAGTAATAGATACACCGCGGGTATTTAGCGAGAAATGGCAGTTTCTTATAGTACTTTGGTTGCTTATTTACAATTCAACGTTATTTTTTGGCGGTCGGTTGTAATTAACCTGTAATTGTCCCCTGAAGTCCATCCAACAAGGGGTTTCCTTACGCGATCTTCACAAGACAGAGCACGGCTACGTCTGTTTCGAATGGTTCATATCCCATCCGGCAAGTGCAGTACCTTGGAAACTGGTTTTTTCAACACTCTTAGGGCTTATGACACTGGCGCATTTTGTTTGTTGTCAGCCAAATGGAATGTCCCTCCGCCGTGTTTAGTACTGGCCCGGGGTAGGGGGGGTTTACCCATGCGTTAACAAGTTATTGCACTTGCCAGACGGGATATGAACTGTTCGAAACAGACGTACCGGTGCTCTGTCTCGTGAAGACCGCATATGGAAACCCCGGATTCCCATCAGGGTCCCCCTTACCGTAGGGTAGAGTTCAAAAGTAAATTGTAAGTTAATTACAGCCGACCGCCAAAAATTAACGTTAAATTGTTAATAAGCATCCAAAATACTGTAAGAATCTGCCATTTCTCGCTAAATACCCGCCGTGTACCTATAACTTAGTTCTACCGTGTTTAGTACTGGCCCAGGGGGGTTGGGTACCCATATGTTAAAAAGTTATTGCACTTGCCGGACGGGATATGAACCGTTCAAAACAGACGTAGCCGTGCTCTGTCTTGTGAAGATCGCATATAGAAACCCCTTGTTGGGTGAACTTCAGGGGTTAATTACAGGTTAATTAAACTCGAGCGCCAAAAATGAAAGGTAAATTCACAATTAGGAACCAAAAAACTGCAGAAAAAGTCAAGTTATAGTGCCGTCGGCGCCGCGCAGTTACTATATAGTTCTATCTCGAATTTTAACGTGAAGTTGAATTCCGATGTCAAAGATCACCAATATCTACGGTAGCCCATGGGAAAGGCCGGCCTACCTGTATGAGTGGCTACTACGATAGTTTGATGGCTTATGTACTTACAAGCCATGAAAACTTTGGATGGCTCTCCAGTTGATCAACTGGAACTTCGGTCTCCATTCGCTTGTTTTGAATTGCACAGTACTGCACTGAGGACCGGTAGGCTAAGCAATAAATAACAGTATCTTTTCGTCGTGATTACAGCAGCAAGATCCATTAACAGTAGTTATAGCAGCATTTTTCTTTAAAACGGCTCACTTTGTCAGTATATTTTGCCCTCATTATGTTTGTTCTTTGCAATGGTACCATATTTCTTTATATTCGTTACTATTTTCAATTTTTTCTCTAGACAGGTCCGTGGACAGTAACATTTTGGCTTTTAATTCCATTTTATCCTCCTGATAGTGTTGCTCACAACACAAACATTTAGTTTCTTCCCCACTTCTTGTTACTTATGCTAATCGGCACTGTTTTCTCGGAGTTATCATAGCAAGTTTCTTGTCTATTATTCGTAAATTTCCTATACATTTTCATGGCTGGCTTCCATTTATTTCTTTCCATGCTTTTTTTGGTCCAGTCTTTCATCATTTCTTTATATTGATTTTTAAATCGTTTTAGTTCTGCTTAAATTTAAGTTTAATTCCTTCAAAGTTCATATGCTCTCTAATTTGCAAAATCCAAGGTATTTGCTTGTTTTCTTACTGGTTTAAAGTTATTTTCCGGTTACTGTTGAGGGTATGTTTCAGACTGAGCGGTTTGTTCATGTCACTTGAGTTACTGGATGAGGTTTTTATTTCAGATGCAAAGCACAACTTTCTGCACCTTAGAGCTTTCAGTATTGTCATTTAAACTGTTACTTATTTTTGCAATTCATTTATTTCTTTTATGCTAAGTTTCATTACTTCCATGGCATACAAGAACGCTTGCATTGCCAATCCCTTCTGCTACATGTTCCTTGCCATCACCCAGCTATTATGATTGAGTTAGCTTTGTTTTTTTTTTTTTTTTTTTTTAGCCATATTCAGTTGCTCTCTAAAGCAGATTTTCAAGATACTGACTATAACACTAGATATTTTAACCTATCTAGCCCTTATGCTTTACTTCTTGTCAGCTTCCATTTTCCATGTCTTTTCCAGTTATGGTAATTTCCTCCCTGGTTTTAATTTCTGTTGCGGTTACATTAAATATTGTGTCCACATGCTCTTAAAATGAACTGGTGAAAGATCTAGGATTCATTAGGTTTCTAGGCTCATCAATGGTCTGTTTGGTCTCTCTTCCATGGCATTTTTATATTTATCTGCTATAATCTCATTTCGTATTTCGTTTATTTATCTGCTGTAATCTCATTTCGTTTATTTTGTTTGCATTCTGTTTTACTGCCTTCCAGAATTTAACGAGACCTGATGTTTAATTTCCTTCCTTGTCTCAGATTTAAGCGATTCTTTCTTTAGCTGTCTTGCCTCTCAGCATATCTATGTATCTCCATGTTTTCCTATGTTCATTTTCAGTATTTCAATATTTTTTTCTTCGTATTCTTCAAATACTTTTTACTAGTCTGTAATTTCTGCTTCTGTCTGTAATATGCTTCCTTACACCTTTATGTTACGTGCTTCAGGCCTTTCTCTTTAACTAATAAATAGAATTCTTTGACTTTATTTGTTTTATTTCCTTAGTGACCACTACTGGTTCATTTTCAAGATGCTTTCCTTGCATTGTCCTATTTATTGTTTCTTCATGTGCTTTTTTTTTGCTTCTTTAATTTCTTCTTCCAGCTGAATTACATCTCCTGTGTTAACTTGTGAGCTTATTTTCCATGGAGGGGAGGTCTCTCTTTGTGGGCTCTTTCATTAACCTAAGATATTTGCCTTCTTTTACTTTCTTTTGCATAGCTCTTTCTTGCTTTTGTTTTAATATAAACCTTTCTTTTGTTTTCCTGTTAAAATAAAAAAATGCTTACAGACTATTCAGAAAAAAAGTGACTAACAAATGGCCCATTTTCTTTGTATCTACAATTTGTCACACCTGACGGGCCAGGTCACGTAAATCCAATCATTTAAACTATGTATGTAATTATTTATCTGTCCTCAATTTATGTACTGTGTATTTCTTCTTTCGCAGGCATCAAGATTGTATTCAACTTTAATTCTGTATATTTTCACATTGTAAATTGTACTCACTGTATTTTATTGTTAATTGTTGTTGACCTCAGGTCACCTATGCTCCCATTGTATTCCGCGTCGCGACGCCAGTCTGCCGCTATATAAACCGCCTGGATCATAAATAAATCAGCAGTTCACTTTTTACCTGCTCGTTTCTTTTGCACCTCTTAAAATAGTATTTACTATTCTTTAATGTCTCCTTGCAACTGTCAAAGAAAGAGCATACATATGTTTATATACATTGGTTATGGCTTAGCCAATATTTTATCTATATCATGAACTTTTAAGTTATACATTTACCACCCCTGAAATTAAAACGTATGAAATTTAAATTAAACATAAGTGAATAAATAGTACCAGCTCTGTGCACTTAACAGTCAGTCTTTCTGGTCAGAATATTTGATATGATTCCTAGTTCCTGAGTGCTCACTCCACAAACAGTTGCAGGCGCACTAGCTACTACAGTTGGGTGCGCAGTGATTTTCAGAAATTTAGGCTGTCAAACTGGGCACTGGGGCACTTTCAGCCATTCAGCACTTAGGAAAGCAAACAGAGGGAGTTGGAGTGGTAGGACAGCAAGATAATGAGATCCCAAAAATAAAGGAGCTGAAGTATATGGACCTAAAGGTGGAACTGAGAGCAAACTCCACAGTTGCACTATGAAGTGTAACTCACCAGCGCTTTAATGAGGTGAGAAAACTGGTTTAGGGAGCTGTAGCCACTATATGGAGGTCCCTCCTATGGGAAGGTTCACTGTAAGGAGGTGAGAAAACTGGTTTATTGCCAGGGCAAAGCTTACAAACCTGTTTCTTTCACCAAGCTTACATAAATCTCTCTCTCATTTTTATAAACTTTTCTTACAATGTTTCGGGTCAGGGCGATTTCCAGTTTACGGCAGGCCGCTGAAACAGAACACCCGCTGCAACCTGGGGACTGCCAACTTTACTTTTTTCTTATTTTCCTTTTGCCTTACTGTTACTGTTATGGAAGAAGTGTAGTCTCCAGCTTTAACACCCACTGTGACCCTGGCTGATCTGCTCTTTAAACCATGTTGCTAGTACTATGTATTCCCACAATTTTTAGTTCAGAAATTTTAGGGTCTCTAAGGTTATGGCATTTTTTATTTTTCTTTTATTCCTTGTGGAAGAGTGAATATCTGGTGTTGTCTTTTTTAGTTCTGCAGAGATCCTACACATCACCCTTGTATTTTTCCCTGAAGTTCACCTTCAGATCCCACATACTGAGCCTGGCCCTCATTCTAATGCTAACTTCCTTTGCCCTGAGTTCTTTAATTTACTGGAAGTGTTTCTTATTGCAACCTTCTATGAACCTCAACTTCTCCCCTTCTTTCCTCTTCCCTTCTAAGGTCTTTTCAATCTTCTCAATCATTTTCTTTTATTTCCTTTTTCAATGTGTTTTGTCATATTTTCTCATTCCTTCTATTTCTATACTGTATTTACTACATACTGTCACTTCGAACATTTGACTACCAAAAAACCTTTGCTCACTGGAATTCTGTATCATTCTGACTGCTCCTTAACTCCCTGTCATCATCCGCACTGTACTGGACTATCTAGACCTTGTAGAAATACAGACAAACATTTAAACAAATTCTAATAATGTTTACCACAACCTTCTACAGTCTATGGCTTGAGTTCCCTTAAATTAGAGCACACTTGAGCATATTTTCCTTTTCTTATTAAGCATTATCTGTAAAACAGGTACACTTATTTTAAATATGTTTTCCTGTGTGATGCTATGTTTACATGACTTTATTTATATACATGCATAAGGTGTTAGCTACATGCCAGACCAGTGCATTCTAGACAAAACAAGTGTCATATGATGTGTATACAATAATATTCTTACTTATTTACTTACATTAAGCATCTTTATCTAGTCTTTGTCCTCCAAAGGTGCACTGCAAACCCATACATTTATTTGTTAAATGCATTATGCAAAGACATTTGAAGAATCATGGCATAATGTATTCTGTATTAACAGTCAAATGCACACTGTCATAACAATCAGCAAATAAATGAATTAATTTCACCATTTGTTGTTGACTTTTTTTTCAAACTGCAGGGGTAGTCTTAACCCAACTGTGACAGAAGTGCTTGATGATAGTGAGTAGAGGGTTCACCATACTCATCCATCTACCACCATTTAACTGCCTTGATACCAAGTTACTATCAACTACACCTCATGCTGCTGAGGAATACCCCTACACAAAAGGTAATAGTTTATTCCTGGGAACAGAAATATTTTCACCTACTACCAGCTGGCCACCTTTCACTACTGAATATATCTAACTAACAATTCCTCTAAGTTTTTACCAATCATGTGGATTTAACTTCACTATTAAACTGAAAGCAAGACATGACCTTTTTCAAAATGTTCTTTGCTCCAGTAAAAATATCTATAGTAGTAATATTCAAAGTTCACAAAAACACATGCCTTGGAAGGTCAAAATTACTTTACTCTTATGTGACTAGGACTTAAAACAGTCAAAATAGCACTGATCACATGGCCAAATGGCAGCTGAAAACCCCTAAAAAATAAGTAAAGATGACTAAGGTTTTGCAATCCTCATATGACAATAAAATGTTATTTTAATGATAAAATTACAATGAAGTTGCATATATACTTACCAAGTAATTACATAGCCATAGTTTCCACTCGTGTGGCAGCCTAAATTTAAAAATTCACGGTAGCGCTTCTATTGTTTTTGTGTAGGTGACTAGCCCTGCCCACTATATGGGAACAATAAGAACAACAAAGCAGAAGAGCACAATTTGTTTGTGCCCTTATGTCCACGAGAGGGGAGGAGGGAGGGCTCCAATCTGTAATGACTTGGTAAGTATATATGAAACTTACTTTTATCATGCAAATATCATTTTCATATAAGTAACCTACGAAGTGATTACATAGCTGAATCCCACATTGACAGAAGATGGGATACATTGACATATTCTACTCCATAACATTCAGTCATGGAAATGAATTTGAAATATACAATTTGCTAGCATTCATACAATCCTTGTTGTTTCCTTACCTGGTAAGAGAGCTACTGTAAGTAATTACTGCCTCTGGTCGGTGCACATCTTAACCTGCAGTGGCGGGTGGAATAGCTGCGGGGCGCCTCTATTTTTAAGTGGGAGCTTTGCAGCGAAAGAAAATTCCAATGGCTCACAAATCATAAAAACAGGTGCTCTTGCCCTGGGTGCAGTACCAAAAAACAATAACCAGATAACACTGTCACCTACACTGAAATAAAAAACACCACCCCATGACTTGACATCCTGCGTCAAGGCGAAGAGATCAAGGATAAAAGGAATGCTTCCAATGCTTTTTCCCCCAATACCATGCCAGCCACTGATAAAGGTCCCTGGGTACTGCAGTTTTCGAACACTGTTTCTACTTCTCCTAAATAGTATGACATGAATATGGACTTACACTACACTTCCAGTAAGTAGACTGTAAAATTGAAGAGAGTGACATATTATGCCTGAAAGTAAACAAGGTGGTGACCACTCTAATGTCATGTGCTTTCACCTTACAGTTAGGCAGGATGTCCTCTTGAATCCGAGAATGTGCCTTGGTAATAAAATCCCTTAGGAATGACAACAATGCATTCTTAGAAAGAGGTCAGGAAGGATTCTTGACAGATCACCAGAGATTGCTGGATGGGCCTCTGATTTTCTTGGTCTTGTCCAAGTAATACCCTAAGGCTCTAACAGGGCAAACGACCCTTTCCTCCTCTTCTGGGCCAAGGATATCCATTAGATTCTTAATAGTGAACGAGCACAGCTAGGCTTGGATGGTGTCTCATTCTTGGCCAAGAAACCAAGAGTAAACAAGCATACTGTATCTCCGAGCGAATCCTATCCATTTGTCTATGGCCTGAAGTTCGCTGACACACTTGGCAGTAGCCAAAGCAACAAGGAATAAAGTCTTTTGAGTCAGGTTCTTGAGAGACATGGAACTGAGGGACTCGAAAGAGGGGCCCATTAACCACTTGAGAACAACATCAAGATTCCAAGAGACAGAGTCAACTTTTGTTTGTTTGGAAGTATCGAAAGACTTAATAAGATTGCTTAGATCCTGGTTAGAAGAAAGATCTAGGTCTTTATTTTTAAAAACCGAACTCAGTATGGATCTATACCCTTTCATGGTGGAAGATGAGAGTCCCTTGGTGGTCCTCAGATAGAGAAGGAAGTCCGCTATCTGAGTTAAAGATGTTTTAGAAGACGAGATGTTATGTTTGCTACACCATCTTCGGAAGACTGCCCACTTAGTTTGGTAGACTTGGCAAGAAGACTGGCATCTACATCTTGCAACAGCCTCTGCAACTGATCTTGAAAAACCTTTTGCTCTGACGGGTCTCGGACAGTCTGAAGCCTGTCAGAGCAAGAGCGGATAATCCCTGGTGAAACCTCCAGAAGTGAGGTTATCTGAGTAGACGTGGACTTTGCGGGAGGAGCCTTGGGAAGTCCAATAAGAGTCTTAAGAGGTCCGGGAACCATTCTTTGAGAGGCCATAATGGAGCCACCAGGGTCATTGTCATGTTGTGATGAGAGTGAAATTTGGTGAGTACTTCCCTGACCATGGTGAACGGCGGGAATGCACAGAGGTCTAAATCTGACCAATTCTGGAGGTTTTGGGCATGGCTGCTACTGTCTGGCAGGGTGGTTTTGCGAGGAATACCTCTCTCACGAAGTCCAAGGTTGACGCGGGTTGGTTGCCCTTGGCAGGCAGTGTGATGAGGTGCTGTAGTTGCTTTTACACATCCAACATCCTCTCATCTCCTATCGGGGCCCCCACATGGCTGAGGAATTTCTTGGCTCTTTGGGTGGGCGGTGTGCTGAAGGATGACTTCAGCTGGTCCTTCAGTATGTCGTTAGGTGACGGGGGTTTCCCGTTCCTCGAGCCATTTTGCTATCTGCTCAAAGATGTCATCTGGCAGGAACTTGAGGATGGTGTCTGCTTTCCACATCACTGAGTGATTTTCTTTTTGTGGAAAATCGTTTCTGCCCTGAAGAACAATGCCTCTGAGTGGTGGGGCGTCCAGGGAGATAAGTGTATGGAGGTGGCTGCGAGGAATTTGTTGGTGGCGTTAGGGTCGCTGCTTGTGGTTTGGTCAGGCATCTCTCCACTGGTCACCAATGTGAGTGAGGTACGAAATGAGGTACAAAGGTTTACAGCTTACTGATTTATTCACAAATCTTACACACAGGTCAAATAGCTCATGCAAGCCATAAAGTAGTCCCTCTTGACAGATCGAAGAAGGGATTAAATTCAGGTGTGTGTGTTTCTTCACAGACATACTTTTACTTATGGAAAGATATAAGACATCTGACTGACAGTCATAAGTACATTACTGGAAAGCTGGCATGACAGCTACAAAAACGACACAAATATCTCAATCACTGGATTGTCATGAAAGGTGACAATCCAATGATTGAGATATTGCATATAAGTTGTGAGAGAGAATCTGTTTCTCTCGACCATGTGGTCTTCCTCCCACATTACTCATCATGGAAGAAAGCAGATTTTGATCGTAGGTCTGCTGTGTGGTCACTACAAAGGCTCTTTAGGGGCTTAGAAGACTGCGCCAGAAGGTCCTGCATCGAATTTTTCTGGAGGTCTGTGGGTAGTATCTCCTTGACTGTGGACTGGGGAAACGGATAAAGGTGGTCCAAAGAAGAGTATTGCCAACTGTCCAGTTGAGAAAACTGAACACCTCAAAAACTTTACAAAGATTCTTCATGAGGTGATCCAGTTCTGTCGACGCAAACATCACTTTCGCCAACGGGAAGGCTGAACAGCATGTCGAGTCAATGAAACCCAAGAAGTCTCCCTGGGAGGAGGCAGCGCCTCCCAAAGAAGGAGCTTCTCCGGTACCACACAACAGGTATCTCCTGCTTGTCAGCCTCGAAGGCAGAAAAGCGAAGGCAGCCTTACCCTGCTCTCTCTTCACCAAGAACTAATCATCAACCTCTTTAAAAGCATTCCTCGAAGAGGAGGTAAGAACCATCTTAGGAAGCCAAGCCCTGACATCAGGTTAGTTCCTCATCAGGAAAGTCGGGGCAGGAGAGACTGGGGCAGCTAACTCAAAGCACGAAGGAAAAGTCACCAGGAAATATCTCAGAAGTGATGCATAAGCTGAAGGGGCAAGCTCTTCAACTAAATTCTCTTCAACAGAAGAAACTGGGGACAAAGACAAGTCCTTACAAGGCTTGGTGATAACAGGAGCTTTCTGGAGCAAACCCAAAATGTCGGCCAACTGCTGCTTGATGGGCACCAAGGAAAGGTCTCCTACCATGGGTGCAGAAAAACTTGAAGCTGGCAGAGGGGGCACCAGGCACTGGGCTGGCGCTGGGCTTGTCAACTGGTGATGAACGCTTGAGAGCTGGCGGCGGGTGCTCGAAAGCTGGCATCAGGCACTTGGGAGCTGGCAGCAGGTGCTTGGAGACTGGAACTGGTGCTTGGTGCTCGGGAGAAGATGTTGGGTGCTTGGACAAAGACGAAGTGGATTTCTTGACACTCGGGGGCTTGGGAGCCAAATACTGGTGCTCTGCAACTGAACGCTTGGGCAAAAAATACTCCGGGCTGTGCCAAGCACTGCAGGATGGCTGAGGGCTGTGAGGCGGTTCCTTAAACTGCTTATAAGGCCGTGGCAAAGAACTGACCAAGTCATCTGTACGTCTCTTCAAAGGTTGAGACTCTCCTGGAAAGCGCCATTGGCGTCTCTTGTCAGGACTAGAATTCTCTGAGTCAGAAGACACCTGATGTATGTTTACTGTGATGCCTTTCCAACAGCTGTCTGTTGAAGCCTTGGGGTGTGTGACCAGCTTGACTGAGGGGGCAACTACCCATGGGAAAACCCCACCAGCCTGTCTTGGACCTCTGGTATGTCTTCTCCCAGGGTCAGGGGAGTATGACTGGGACCTTCATCTAGGAGAACTGGCAGGATGAGCAGCCACCTCCTCCACTTGCACTTGCACAATGCTATCGCTTTTTGTATTCTCACTGAACACTGTCCATAAGGACCCTTAGGGACGCCCCTAATTCAGCCACTGTATTAACCACTAGATCAATCTTGTAATCAAACCTGCACTCGAGACTGGCAATGGGATCGGGGTCAGAAGCATGGAAGCTAAGCACAGTAGTAGGTGGTACAATGGTAGGGGGACTGGGGATGGGAGACAGGGCTGGAACAGGGGAAGGAGGAATGGAAAGATCATCTACAACACTAGGTTTAGGTATAGGTTCTAGGCTACGTACCCTACTTTCGGCTCTAGAGGCCGCCTTCCTCTTCCTATCCCTACCAAGCTTATCTACATAGTATTTCAACACCTTCCATTGCTTATTATCCCAGTCCTTACACTCATCACATGTTCGCTCTTTTGTACATATTTGTCTCCTACAGCTATCCCAAATCGTATGAGAATCACAAGTAGATTTTGTCAACCTGGTCTTACAGCCCTCCTGACAATAACTAATGCAGGAGGAAAATGGGTCCGACATGATAAATAAAATAAAAAAGGTTATAAAAAATCTAAGCTAAAGCTAACAAACTTAAAGGCTATACAACTGCAAAAATACTTCACCAAATCCTGGAGGATTTGACCCAAAATACCAATGAAATAATAAAAAAAAGAGATGCTGCAAACATTCGATGTTACAACGAAGGCTGGCAGAAATGAATTGAGCTCTTCTGCTTTGTTGTTCCAATTGTTCCCCAACAGTGGGTGAGGCTAGTCACCTGCTACCGTGATTTTTTAAAATTTAGGCTGCCACGCAAGTGGAAACTATAGCTACGTAATTACTTGGTAAGTTACTTACATGAAAAAAAAAATACCTGGAAAATAAACTTATAGCACAGTCACAGTGACTCTTAAAAGTGAAACAACTGAGCATACTTCAAGATTCCAAATGTATAAAGTAGAGAAATAAGAAAGTATCCAAATGTCTTGTGTATATTATGCAAATGTTAACTAAGCCCCAAATCCTTGATAATCTGAGATGAGAAATCATATTACAAAATCTACACACATGAATTTTCTCAATAATTTCAAGATTTCATATAAAATAAACAATGAATTAGGATGGAAATAGTGTTGACTCCTTTCTGAGCTTATTGATAGGCAATGCAACTGAAAATACTTATAAGAACAATTCAACAGGCAAATCATCCTTCTTTGGATAACTACTCTGAGTTCCAGGAGCCTGAACGGACACTGTTGCAATCTTACAAGATCTCTGTATCATTTCTGTCATAGTAAGACTAGGATGATAAGCAAGATAATATGCTAGAGCTCCAACAAAAGCATCACCTGCACCCTGAAAGAGAGGATTACTAATATAGTGCATGTTAGAGAAACAATGGTATATAAACTCAGAGGTAAATTCATTCAGTAATCATTTCAACAACAGTATAAAACCAAAATTTTGGATAAAATATCTGAATTTTTTGAAGGTTATGGTATTTAGATATAAAAGACTGTTTGACTACAATGCTGATTAAAATTCTTTACTCTCATACGGTTGGCAGGAATGGTTTGTTTCTTATATAATCTTATATAACATAAAAATATCAATATCTTATCTGATAAACTACAACTTTGTCAAAAGTTTATGCTTAAACAAACAAAATGCTGAAGATTCAGACCAGATTTCCTATGGGATTTATCTTCAATACTTGACATTTGCTGTTGATTGGAGTGAGCTTTATTGTTATTGTTGTACTACATTATCTAAGACACGACTTTGGCCATGAAAGGTAACCACATGTTAAACTGGTGTGCCAAATTCTTGAAAAGATACCATTCATACGTCTCTATTTTCGTACTGATGATTACCATCATCCCACAGCTGGTTGAATCTTACTTGTTTTTGTGCGTATCATCATTCCACAATGCCTGTCTTTTTTTAATATATATTAATGGACTTCAGCAATACCTCATAATCAAGTATGGGAACTTTCATGTTTGCTTTATGTTTGGCTGCTTTATCTGCATCTTTGTTTCCTTTATTACTTGTGTAAGCAGGAATCTAGCAGAGTTCATCATTTATACCAGCTGCAAATAACTTATAGAAATTGCACTTCACCTGTTGGGCAAGGGATCTATTTACAGTAAATTTTGTGTTTCTATATTATTCAAAAAGTCATCATAATTAATTATTTTATTTCAGATTCTCCCTTCATGGGACTAGACCTGAAATCAGCTTTTCACACTCTACTGAGTCTTGTGCACTTTCTGCTTGAGCTCCAATTTGGTCTAAGTCTTCACCTATAACCTTTATCCATGATTTCCTGGGCATTCCTAATGGTCTTTGTCCGTTACTTCCATATTTACCACTGTACTTTTATGGCTACGTATTTCTCATCCCATCCTTCGGATCTCTGTCTGTTTTCTAGCTGCTGGACACCACCTTCCTCATCCACTTCCTCAACAAAATTTGTTAAGTGATCTTACCAAGATACTGTGAAAATGAATCTTAACAAACTACAGTAGTTGCACCTGTTCTGTCTCCTCTTTTTTTTTTTTTGTCAGTGTCTTTGTCTGCAAATAGCAGTTCAGTCCTCAAGCAAACAGCACAAGTTTTTCTTCTGTCTACAAACTGGATATTTTTATTTTCCAGTAATCTACTAATCTCATCATACTTCAACCAGAAAGTTACTATTATTTCTGATTACCCTCTCAATACCTGCTTTACATCTTTGTGTTTTAACACGGTAACAGAAACAGATATGTTCTACCTCTTCTCAGACCTGCCCTTCCTCCATAACAAGGTGCCCCAGCTTCCTTGCTTCCCTATTTGTGCTTCTTATATGCTTCAGGTATTGAAAATCCTCTTGTTCCACATATACTTTGCAATCTTGAGCATCTCTTATGACACCATCTGCTACATTCAACACACAGTGCTGAATTCAACCCCCACACTCTTTCAACAACATCCAGACGCCCATCTTCCTCACTATACTTTTCTACATACTGTACTTTCACTTTGGTTACCAAAAGCTTTGTTTTAATTACACTGATCTCCAATCCTCTCTCCATTTACTCTTCTATCTTTTAAGCATTTCTACAACCTCTTCCTCTGACTGTACTGTTAACATTTGGACACCTGCATATAGCAGCTCCTTTCTACACTCCTTCGTAGATTCCTCTAGAGAACGACCCAGGGCCTCCTATAACTTATTAAGGTTCTCTACAGTGTCCCTTTAGTCACAACTACACTATTTTCTGCCTTTACTTTTCAAAGGTTATTTGCAGCATCCCTTTGGCTCCAGCTACACTACCTTTTGCCTTCATTTTTCAAAGGTTCTTCACAGAATCCCTATGGACCTATCTACAGTTTTTTTCTGCCTTTATTTTTCAAAGGTTCTGTGTCACGTCTCTTTGGTCAGAGCTGCATTGGTTTCTGTCCTTACTTTTCATCCATTCCCTTCAGTCTCATCTCACAAAATTTTCTATATCCTTAAGCTTTGCCTTGTTCCATTTACAATATGCCTTTACGAACAAATCTTTTGTGTGACTGTGTATGTCAGGCAATGTAAAATGTGACTTAGCTGTCTAATTATGTCTATTTTATAATATAATTTAAATAACTTTTGCAAACCTTAACTGAAATTATAATGTATAAGTGCACTCAAATAAACCAACAACTGGTCAGTTTATATTAGAGGTTAGTAGTTTATAATAGAGGTTAGTAGTTAGAATACTGTAATTCATAGCTGACATTATCAGATATTTAGACATTCCTAAAATGACCTCTCATGTTAATTGCTATCAAATTTAACACCCTTAGCAACTTACTAATAAAACTGCAAAACTGCATCAGTATAAGAACACTTACAGTTGTGTCAACAGGAGTAACTTTTTCAGCAGGTATATGTTCATGTTGCCCTTGGATGGAGTATAAGGCACCATCTCCACCTAGAGTAATTATTACACTGCCACATCCCTGAGAGAGGAGTCCTTCAGCAGCAGACTGAGCATCTACAATACTTTTCACTTCAATGCCAGTCAAAACCTCTGCCTTAATTTACAAAAAAAAAAAAAAAAGATTTCTATCAATTTCAAAGCACTGGAAAGATTTTACATAAAAAACTAAGCAATTTCTAGGCAATGCCAGTTCTATAGAATTACCATATCTTTTTAACAAACTACAAATATAGACACAACCAATGGCTTTTAACTGCCTTTCTTTGTTGACATCAGTGAGACCCATTCAGTCCATTCTTAATATCTTTTTGAAATACTTTTTTATACAACTTTTATGAGTTTACTGTTCTGTTCTTCAGTGATTCAATGATCATCTATTGTGTAATTCATGACTGTGTAATTCATTAGATAATACATAGTGATCTCAGACTATGACCTTAATTTTTGACAAATTGACATTTAGAAATTAATACCTTACATTATTTAACTCTTTTGATTCTATTACAGTACTTCTCTCACTCAACTGTTACTCTAATATTGTATCTGAAAGTATCCTGTAAGTTGAATATTTTGGTCTTGAAACAGTTATAAGTAATTTATTATTGCTACAGTATTTCACCTTCTGCACAAAAATCTATTGGTAGTGCAGAATAGAAATATAAATTCTTGAGGAATGATGGTATATAAGACAAAATTTAGTAAAAATACTGGTCCTGAATGAAATGGCTGAAGAGATGGTGGAAGTAGACTGAATAGATGAAAGAATAATCAAGGTTAAAATGATCTTAAAAATGAAAATAATGTATATGTCTTGGTTTCTCACCACAATAAGAAAAAAAAGAAGGAAAGCAAGAATTTAGGCATTAGCCATCAGATGTGATGACAGAAATGCCACAATCAGAATGAGGCTAAATAGCCATACAGGAATGGTCAGAACTCATCTTGGAGCCTATGAGAAAGAAATCAAGAAAGATATACAGTATTCGAAGTACTTAACGCAAACGCAATGTTAAAGATGCCAGAAGAGAAGCTGATAAGCTCATATAAAAATGGATAAGTTGAGACACAGATTGACTCTGCCATGATGCAAAGTATGTATGTATAACATAACAGGTGATGCTTGCCAAATGCAACATATATTACTGCAAGCTAAATTAATAGTGAGGAACAGAAAGAACATAAAAAAAGACCAAGTTATAAGGATAGAAACCTTGTAATTGAAAAAAAATAGTAAAAGGAATAGAAAGAAAAGTAACATCAATTATAGCATAAAAAAGGGCTGAAAGACAGCAATAGCAAAGATGAGGAGTTGGGAGAAATGGAATATGAATCCTAACACAGCAGATAAAAATAGAAAATATTCAAGTGTCTGATTGGAAAGATATATAAGGGGACAAAGTATATAAAGAATTAAAATGGAAAAATCAAGGTTGAACTTAAAGTCAGTGGAATGATGGAGGTAGTACATATTCTGAAAAACCTCTCACCAATGAAAATGTACATGGACTGCAGGATATTGGCGTAATAGGACTACTACAGGGAAAATAAAAGATGGAGAGTTTAAAAATCACCCTCAGGAATTTCAAAAATGGGAAAGCCCAAGGACCAACAAGAATAAGAGCAGGAGAGCTGGTCATTAACAAGCTTACTAAAATATACTAAAACCTAATAAAGGAAGAGATAGGAACAAAAGGATATTGGGATTCACAGTAATGAAGAAATTACTGTACAGAGAAATAAGACTACTGAGAATGCTATGAAAATATTGAAAAAGATGCTAGAGGAGAGCCCAAGAAAAATTTAAACCTAAATAACTCTCAGTTTGGCTTGGTTGATCAGAGAGATCAACAACAGAGGCAGTCTTTATAACAAAGCATTTAAAGAAATGTACTGTGCAGAGGAAGAGACTGCATCAAATATCTGTGGATCTTGAGAAGGCATCTGATAAAGTACTGGAACAAATGACTAAATGATGCTATGAAGGCAGAGAGTATCATAAAGACTCATAAGTCAGTGAAGACAGTGGCAGGTGTATCAGAAGATTTCAAGATAAATGTTGGATATATGTTAGTGTCCACCTTGGATCAATGCTGAGCCTTTTGCTATTTATCACAGTAGTGAAAGAAGCTGCAAAGGAGTGAAAAAAAGGGGGAATCCCAGGGAACTGCATTATGCATATGACCTAATGCTAACAGCAGAATCTGAGGAAGAGGTGGCAGACATGTTTACATGGTGGAAGAATGAAATGGAGAGGAGAGGAATGAAGATAATTGGAAACTAAACAAAGCTTACTGTGACTAAAAAGGAAACCAAGGAAAATGGAAAATAAGGAAAGTGGTCATGTAGTGAAAAAAGTGTGGGGTGAACTCTGTACTGTATACCAATTGTAACTAATGCCATCACAAGCCATGTTTAGGATTACAAGATATTCATGGAGTAAGAGGGTTCAATGCCTGAAATGCATTACAAGAGCAAATGCACAAGAGAGGGGAGATGAGAGCCCTGTTGTGATATATGAGTGGGTATCAGAAAAGGAAGAGCTATTCTGTTACCATGCAAGTGCACTGGACTGGGAAGCAAGGGTTGAGATAGCAGTAAGCCTAGATGAAATGAGAAGTTAGCTACATTGTTGTAAATAAAAAAGGGCCATTAGCAGTTACGGCAAAGACTTTCAATGAGTATGAGGCCTGTGCTAATGCATGCAGCAGAAATATATGCAATAGCAAGGAAAATGGAGGAGCTTTTAAAAATGTGACCTAGGAACATTAAGATTCAAGGCCTAGAACCAGAATAAAGTGAGAGTATTGAATTACAAATGAAGAATTGGTGGAAATAAGTGATATCAAAAGGCTGGGAAAATGATCAAGATGGTTTGGATGTTTGATGAAGAGTAATGAGGAAAATATTTTCAGGAGACAGCAGAAACTGTATTAGGATGAACACCTGTAGGTAGAACAGAAAATCAAGGAGACGAGGAGTAGATGAAGACATAACCCTAATGGGAGTTAAGGCACAGAAAGTACAGGAGACAGAAGAGTGGAGAGAAATTTAACATCAGTCTAACCCCATAAAGGGAAAACTCATATAAAAATGTTTATGATGATGATGATGATGAGATATAGTTAGTGGCTTTGCATGTTCTGTATTATGACAACAAGCTTTTCCACAAAACGGAGCTGTAAGATTGCTGAGCTGTAAGAATTTACTATACATACTATAATGTATTCCATCTGTAAATATCTAACCATACTGATGTCTCACTAAAGGCAACAACCTGCATGTAACTATCATCCACATCCACTAGTAGATTATCTAATTATTAGAAACAGCTAATAGCTAATGCATGATATGAGTATGTGAATACAGTACATATCATTCACTGCAAAATGCTTACCTCACTTTCATTTACGCAAAAAATATCAGAATTTTTTACGATTTCAGGATCCAGATCAGCATTTGCTGGTGCTGCATTCATAACAGTCTTCACTGCAAATAAAAATTCATTATTTCAAAGAGAAAAAATTAAATTCATAAACACAAACATCATGTAGGTATATAAGAAAGCAAATGAGAACTTACGATACTTTATGATTTACGAATACAGTAGTATACCAAAGCACATTAGTTCAAAAATATTCATTGAATAAAAAAAAATTATTTCTTATAAAAAAATATTGCCTTAATATGGTCTGCCTCTTTGGTAACCATTACTGGCTTGTTTGATTTCACTTGCAGGTAGATATAGTCTACATCATTCACTTGTAAAAGTGTATTGTAACTGAACTGATCATGGGAACAAACCACATGATGTTAGATTTCCTAAAAGCTTAGTTGTAAAATTGGTCAATTCCATATTATTATGTCTTATCTGTAATTTACTATACTACTCTCTGCTATGTTTTTCTTTATTTCAAAAGTGTCTTCTATTCTGCTGAAGCATTCTTAATAAATCATTGGTCTTTCTAGTTTGTTCTGTACATCTTAAAAAAATTAACATTGATGTGAAAACAAATCCCTTCATAAGTTGGCTCTCACAACATGGCTGCTCTTATCCTGGCGTGTCTAACTAGAAATTATCAATGAAATGTTATCCTGAAATATCTCATCAGTGGGGAAAAATGAATGAAAACAAAAAGAAAGGGAGTGAATGATGTGTTAATGCTTGATAGCATAAATACAAACTGATTTGGAAAGGTTAAAAAGTGGTACCATACCCAATTTGAAGGGTAAGAATTACCATCCTGCATTTGCAATACTTTATTCTTATGTAAACTTTTGATCGGTCTGCCCTTAAAGTATCAAAGTAATAGGCTCTATTTGGGTATTGTCTCTAATTTTAAAATGCACATTTTCATCAAGAATTGCCTGTAAATATAGTCAACAGTAGCACAGGTATAAGACTTTTATAAAAAAAATGAGATTTGTATCTGTAAAGAACTGCAGTTTAACAAATACAACTAATGAAATACCTTTGAATTTTCTTGCAAGAGTTAAAGCAGTTAGTGTAGCTTCCATTGTAATTTCTCCTTGACAAACCATGACACAAGCATTCCTTATGATATCTTCAGCTTTGAGCACATCTGCTGGAGTCATTTTCAAATTTGCACCAGCTACTATGATGATACAGTTCTCTCCTGCAGTGGGTGACAACATAGTTAAATATCATAATCCTACACAATATTCCAAATAATTTTGCTTCATTGAACAAAACCTTACTTTACATTAGCCTTTACTTTTACTATCTCAGAAACCAATCAGCTATCATGCTTAAAAGAATTTGTTGGCTCCAAAATTAAATTAGTACTAAATACTATTCCATAGTTTAACCTGACTACCCAAGTAACATTTCTAGATTCACAAGGTGGCCCAAAAGATTGTTCATTAAAGTGAAGAGAATACTGAAACAAGACATCTGTGGAAGTTGGACAGCTAGAAAAGAGACCAAAGGGAATGGATCAGGAAAAAGAAGTATGTTAATCAACAATTTCATCGGAAAACAGTACATTGTCCTTTAGGTTCTTGTTATAACCATTAAGTCAGGTGCCACAAACAGACACTCAACAGAATTCAAGGAAGGTATGCACTCCTCTTCTCCTCATTTGGCAGATAACAAAGATAGACAACCAACACGAGTCAAGGATGGCATGCAGTCCTGTCCTCTTCAAAAAGAGGATAACTTGCTTCAACAACAGCAATCATAATTACCTGCTGTTAATTAAGTATCTTGTTACCAAACTTCACTGACCACACCACTTTCATTAAAGGTATAACATACAAAAGACAAAGCTTTATATTCTTGTAAGAAAAAATAAGGTTCCTTGAATTAGTATGGTACTGTATGTTTAATCAACTGAAAAGTTGTTCCCCTTTCAGTATCATCTCTCATTATTTGACAAGGGAAGAGATAATTCACTAGGACAGGATACTAACTGTTGTTGTAGAATTTAAACAGAAAGGCATAACCAACAGAGCTATTGCAAAAGCCAAGAAGGATGCCCCAAATATATGAAAGAAGCCCCATGGAAATTAAAAAGTGGATCTAAAGCAGGATCATATCTGTAAATGATCAAAGGATAAGAGAATACGTTCTGATATCATATACTTTTAAAATTCTTACTTGATAATTGATATTGGTAAAACTTTACCTCACACTGCAAAGCAGACTGCATAAAGTACATGTGAAAATCATAAAACTCAAACAGTAGTGCATTATAAGAAAATACTAAGCAGTGGTCAATAACAATCTCACCTGAATCATCTACAGCAATGGGTGCAACACCAGTGGCTGCCTCTTTAGTTACTCCAATATACTTCGTGTCTACATGATTTATTCTGAAGTTTTCAAGATAGTTATGCCCAAATGAATCTTCTCCGACCTGGTGATAGAAGGTACACTGAATGAAGTCATAAAAATCATCAAAAATTTAAAAAAATAGAATGAAACTCTTCATACTTTATTTATATTTTGCCCAAAAAACTAGTCTGAAAACTTTTTATGTACAATAATTTAGTTTTAACATACAAGTCAATGGTTTTGCTTACTGAAGCCAGTAAAAACTGTAGCAACTCTATTAAGATTGGTGGACTGAAATGCAAAAGCTGCTCAACTTATCAGATTTATTTTACTGGACAGAAACATTGCAATGATGGTTCTTTACTTAGCTACCTACACCTCTTAAACTGAATGACAAGTGTAGATTACTGTACAACTTGGCTTACACTAAAAATATGGAATTACTGAATTTTCAAATGTAAGCTATGCTATAGGGTCTCTGATACCTATTAGTTTTTGCTATTTATCAGAAGGCCAGATCCTGGGGCATATGAGAAGCTGAGAGGCTACTCTACACAAAAAACAATAGGACACTGAAATATGGTCATACGGTGGTACTTTATCACAAAATGGTAAGGACTTGATGTTTTTATTAAGATTTATACAATGTACAATATACTAATAACAACTTATGACATTCATATACAAAACGACTTATATATAACTTTTCCTGTGATATGAATGTTCTTAATGAAACATAAATATAAAAAATAAATTATTTGGAATTTTTCACTATTATCAAACCATACCAACAAGTCAAAACACTTACTTGTCAACATTTTTAGACTTCACTAAATACCATATAAATAATATTAATTCTTCAGTCATACCATAGCCACCATACTTGTGGCTGCTCCAAGTCTTGTAGCTGCAATGCACTGGTTAGCCCCTTTGCCACCAAACCCAATACTAAATTTATGTCCATGAATTGTTTCACCTGGTTTTGGGAGTCTAGAGGTGTAACTGAAAAAAAAGGCCATAAACTGTCAATAAAAACTTCAATAGACAGCAAACAAACAAAAATGACAATATAATCGTGTCCCATTAAAGGTATGATAGATAAAATATTGTATGTACTTTTACAACAATGCAGTAAAACTGGGATCTTCTGGACAAACTACTGGAATAACACCTAGTAAGGCACTGGTCTGTACTTTTGTAGACAGCTAACTTTTACTCCTACAAGAACATGATCAATACTGTACTACTTACCTAACAAGGTCAGTCATACATGATCCAACAACCACAACTTTTGATGCTGCCATGTCTGTTATGTTTTACACTCCTAAACTTGAATGCACGTAGTGCTGGTTGCCAACTTCTGCTTACGAGATAAAATAATTAAATATTAGACCCTACTTTAATACTTTATAATCTATGAACCTTAAACATGCTTTCCCTGACTCTACTGGCTGAGGAAGGTGCTACTGAATAGAAATGAAAGTAACTGAGCAGCTAGCATGAGATGTAACTACACCTACCTAAAAGTCATGAACAAGCACAATGAATGAGCAAGTGTAATAAAATAGCCTTTCATATACTTGCCAAAATTACAAAAGCAGTGTTGGATATTTCAGTGTTCCTTGATATATGTACCTTAAGTTTTTCATATGGGTATAACTTCAGCAAAAGCTGATCCAGTTGTTGAACTCTGGTAATACTGTATAGGTAATCTGGCTATTCTAGGATAAGGACTGAAGTGGGATTACAGCCATGTACCAACATTGCCAAATTTATCATGGAACCTACTTGACTGGATTGAATAAAATGACTCTACAATGACCAGTTTGTGATAAAAACTGTATATACATACCACACATTTTATAATGGTTATGTCTTAAATCATTCTTCAATTATACTAAAGAGAAAATAACCATAAGCAATCCCACACTCCCATTGCCTATCTCAAGTGAAGGATGGGCTTTTAATAAGCTGCTTCAATCATTAAGAAACAATAAACCTTATGTCGGACGGCATGGTCGGTCAATGCTCCTCAGCATGAGTACTGTACTTCATAGTGAAGCACATTAGATAACTGTATATTGTTTCAAAATATTTTATGTTAGAGAAACAGCAAGGATGTCCTGTCACTAATGTTTCAAGGGCAATACTTTGTTAAGCAGAAGCAAAAGTGAGCAAAGCAACAGTTGAACGAATCTGCAAAAAAGCATGAGACACTGAAGATTTATTTGGGAGGGTAGTTTTTGAGATGAGGGTTCCAACATCTGTTTTTGAGAAATGGTTCACAGCTTTGTAGGTATGGTAAAATGGCAAAATGAACTGTGGTAAAAAATAAATCTTGGACTTTTCCTTTGAGACCATTACTTGAAAGAAAAATTTTCAGCTTCTATTTTGATATTTGAGTGTATCAATTATGAAATTTGCAAATAAAGTTTATTTATTTTATATAAATAAACTTTATTTGCAAATTTCATACTTTGACATACTCAGATATCAAAATAGAAGCTGAAAATTATTCTTTCAATTTATATAAAGCCTATTTAAAACTCCAGTTATCAATGGCAAAATATCTGAAAAATATAAGATTTAAATACCCCCAATCTTTTTTTAAGTACTGTACTTTACTGTAATTTTATTTTTCACAGATATACAAACCACAGCCTTTATGTGGGAATTAGTTGTTAAAACTTGGTAACAGAATAGTTAACTAGTGGTGCCTGGTTGAGTGGGGGGAATCCCCACTCACCTGCCATCACAAGTACTTTTTTCTTCAGCATTAGGGACTATGGAGGGTGACTGAGGGAAGATTATAATAAAAGGCTCTGGTTTATGTACTTGAAAAAAAAAAAATTACTTTAAAAGTTTATGATTTGTTACTACAGGATTACAAACCATCACATTTTGTGTAAGAAACTCACTCCTTAGGTGGGATGATAATCTCTAAATTGACTTCTAAGTTGAATTTCCACCTGGATATAACACACTCCAGGTCCCAATCATGAGCAGAGGTGCAATGACCACTGTAACTTCCTATAGTACAATCTGGCACAGAGATGCAAGACTGATAGAGCCCTACGACTGAGTGGAATGTATATGAACTCTCACTCAATAAAAACCTCGGGGAACCAAGTGCTGCCCTAAAGATAAGGAAGCACAGGTCAGTAGGCTGCTAGTGTCCAAGTCAATCATAAACTGAAGGGTTCAGATGCAGTTAAAAAGCAGAACAGAGGGTATCACACCTCATGAGACAATGCTCTAAGACAGGATGCCTGATTCTGAAGTCTCTATGAATTGTGGCCTGTCCAGAACATACTCAGCCTGACTGCTGCATTGAAGAGAAAGGAACAAAGGAGGAGCCAGTTGCTCACCCATTTCAACCTCCATCCTTATACATTACAAGTGCCTCTGGTGAAATGCTTTTTTGTCCAAGAGGAGCTTGGAGACTACAAAAGCTATTGGGCACCCATCAAAGGTCCTAGGAGGGGGGTCCAAAGATTTGTGGACAATGTCCTTGAGGTAGCATAAGTAAAGGTAGTCTCGTGGTGCCAGACACCTGCCTTCATTACCTATAAACCAAAAAGTTCTATGGGCAGCTAGGGACACCAACACCCCTGGCTTTGTGAGCTCTCACCCAAAAGGAAAGAACATCCTCGTCACAGGACGAACTGGTAATACTTTCATGAAACCAAAATAAAAGGGCATTCTGGAGTAAAAGGAATTCCCAACCTTCCAAGTGCCAGATATGATACTAAGGCTGTGCAGCTCCTCTACAAGGCTCAGGATAGTAGAACAAGTCTTGATGGTGAGATCTCAATCTGAGGTCTCTCCCAAGAACTTTTTGGTGCCTGACATAGGCAGCAAAGAATCACCTCCCACTCTGAAGGCCAAAAGTAATGTGGGCAAAACTGTTCAAAGCTCCTATGAGTGTGGGTAATTCTACAAAGGAAGAAAGATCCATGCCTTTAAATAAGACCTAGCCAAAGCCTAAGCAAGGGTTCACTGCAAGGGCTGGAAGGAGTTTGTTTTGGTGAAGATGGATGCCAAGAACTGAAGAACAAACAAAAATGAGACCAACTCTATGCACACTGCAGCAAGTAAGCACAACAAAGATGTCCACATAGCAGTGCAGCCTAAACAAAAAGTGACATCAACAGTCAAGTGAGTTTGTATTGTTACTAAGCTTCAATGAGTGGATCAGCTTTTGCCCAAGTTATATCCACATCAAAGACTAGGTTTGTATCACAGTAAGAACAAATGTGAAAAACAGCAATGGTTATTTATTTTACAAAGCAATAAATTTAATCATACGTGAATATCTATTATAGCATGGTAATGAATAGGCTACATCTCTAATCCTTATTGTATAGCAACCATGATTTTCATATAATATTATTAATCTGATAAAGCAGTAAAAGATACTGTGCATTTATCAGTTTTCAAATCCACAAAACACCTGAAGCTTATGATTAAAGTATTGTAACAATATAAGGAAGATCTGATATATGAATAATACAGTAGGTCTGCAAAACATAATTCTTATCCATAATCTTTCCTTGTACTAAACTGACATAAGGGTAAGAAGTAGCTTAAACATGGCGTACATCACAGGGTACTTGAGGTTAAGAATTCAAGTTGATGACCAATCTCAATGCTTTCTAACTTACAGTACTTGTAATTCCCTCTTATTTGCACAGGATTTAGGCATATAAATATTTTGGGTTTTTTAAATCATGCTAAGCTACATTTGAGGGTGTTAAGTTTTAGTGCCATAAAGCCAATGGTAGCCTTAAATGATTGGTTATAGCATGAATGACATCTCTAGGCCTAACTCTAGGTAGTACACCCTATCCGGATGGGGGGGGATGAGCATTTAACATCCTTGGACCTTCCATAATTTGATGGTGATGATGAGCTACAGACTTATGACTTACTGCAACTAACATTAATAGCTTGTCTACTTTGGGTAAAGTTGAGGGGGTACAGAAAGCAATTATCCATAGGGAATGCCTTACAGATTTGTAAAAATGTTGATATATAAGGAAAAGTAATATATATTAGCCTACTTCATCAAAAAATAATGTCATTTTAATGGCTTGAAAACATCCTCTAAAATCAGCCAAAAAGTCTTATTACGATTAAGTAGTTTTACTAATGCATCTGGGCTGAAGACTTTACAAGTAGCCTGTTGTAGGTGGCATGGGTTATATGCTACCTAAAGGTTAAATCGAGTTCTACTGTTAGCTATGTTAATTTAAGATATGATCATTTTAGTTCGAATAGCATAAGCAGAATTTATGTTAAGATACCTAACACTTGTTTTCAAATTGCCAGATAGCCTAATCTACCTGCATATAATTATGGGGTAATTAAACAAAGAATCTGGTATTTTTACATTAGCCTTAACCATCAAAAAGATGAGCTTGCCCATCATCATAACCTGAAGTAGTAGACCTACTGTAAAATCAAGTATCTCAGTTTAAAGAACAACATTATCCTACCAGCTTCTCTGTCCCTCTAGCCTGTGTCAATGGCTTTGTTTTAGTGCTAAATGAAAATGTTATCTAATCTTCGTCAACTTATCAACGAGGAAGAAGTTAACCAGACTACAGTGGTGCTTTTCCAGTCATATGTAATGTAATTTGGACCATCACTCTGTAGGGATGAACTTTCAGTGTTGCCTACAATGTCTTAGGTGCCTCAATTGTTGAAATCTTAAAAAAATATACATATACCTACCCAATATTACAAAATTAATTAGGCCTAAGCAAAATCGAGAGATGTTAGGGTCTTATTACAGTCCAAAGTCTGATATTTAGATCTTGGTAGTCTACACAATTAAAGATAGTATACGGTACAATTTAACAAACTTAACATAAATGCCACAAAGTTTAGGCCTACGCCATGTGCCACTTATCTGAAAGGATGGTAAATCTGAAAGGATAATAATGGAAAAATGTCAACTATTTTTCAGTAAATAATTAAACAACATTTTAAATAACCTCAAGGTCAGTTGTATGGGCGGGTGTTTGCCTTTGCAACGGCGTCCACATTTCTTACATGTTTCTTAAATCTGATGTATAATTTTTTCTTTTGCATTGTTTTCAGTAGAGAATTATCCTCCAACTACATTGCCTATGTCTTCACAGTCAGGTTATTTTAGTTAAAGTATTTCGCTTTCTGCTTTTTTTGTATTTTGGTGGCTTGGTAAAAGAAAAAGTTAACTTTGCATAGCTACACATTTCCATGAAAAAGACTTTCAGAACTCCTCCCACATGAATGTTTTTCTTGATTTTGAACTGTAAGGTACTGATTCTGGCTCTAAACACGTTACTTATACAAAACTTATTGTCGTATACAGTATATTGTTGTAAAACACAATGTTTTGAGGTTCGCTCGATTTCTTACTATTTCATACAAGACTACATTTGCGCCTGCAAAACTTTTACACGAGACAACATATAACATATATTGACAGCGCCTATTCATACATTTTATATATTGGCTTTGATATTGATATATTATGAGCATGGAGGTGGAGGGAAGGAAAAGAAGAGGCAGGCCTAAGTTCAGATGGAAGGATGAAATAGCAAATGACATGTGGGAGAAAGGTTTAAGAATTCAGGATGCAGTGGATAGAGGAGGGTGGAGAAGGGTGATAGGAAGCAGCGACCACATATAGAAATGGGAAAAACTGAAGACAAAGAAGAAGAAGCGTATCATATATTCCACAAAAACATAACAATGAGCAACATCCAATGCTGGATTTTGGTGGAAATTCGTCCGAGAAACGGATGATAACGTCACACTTCGTAGATGACGGAAATAGAGGAAAATTTTTTCCGCTATGTATATTCACATGGCAATAAATGAAAATAGCACTTGTAGAATTAATTTTTTATACCAGGATTTTGTATTTGAGTGTTTTTAACCATTTCTATATTTATGAATGGTTTACTGACAATGAATTATATTTGGAATTGGGTCATCTCTCACTGACTGCCTGGAGTGGCGGAAAATTTGACGAGGCAGAAACTTTGTTGTCTGTGACCGATTTCCCAGATATCCTACCTATATGAGATAAAGCAATCGTACTTTCATATATTTAACCCATTCATTAATAAGACTTTATGAAACATCATTAATAATGGAATAAATTTACGTGATGTCTCAAACTTGAACAGGTAGGCTACTTTGTGAATAAGATATTGAGTTTCAAGTCGTGTAGCGCTTGAGTGAATTCTAGTAAAATATCAGTTAAACTTCCCGGTTCAATTCTGTTCCGAGAAAAGTCACTCGTTAGCGATTGACAACGAAATCATATCGAGCATTTTTGCTTTTTTTTTTTTTGTACGAACACAATATTAGTAATGAAATTTAGCATGGATGAAATGTGTACCGTATCTTTTGATTGCAATTAGGCTCTATCCTAAAGCTAGTCAGTCTACGATGGGGTGAGCGAGATTCGAACAAGGCCATTAGAGCTGATGTTTTCTAGTGGTTGCTGCAGCCGCGACGAAAAACTGCAGAGAAGTAGGGCGAGAGTGAGAATACGCAATAAGATTTCTTGAAAGAGGTCCTTTGAAAATAAACGTGAGTAAATTGTTTGAATCTCATGATTCTCATGCCGTCGTAGACTATAGCTGCACTATAGTAAAGTCCACCGTGCTTTGCAGCTAAGCCCCGCCCACCGATTGTGTCACGACCATTCCTTGAAGCTTACTAGTTGGCAATGGTTTCGAAAAGTTGGTTAATCTGTGGTTCTTTTCATCTTCATTTATTTTGCAATGGTTGTTTTACCGAACTAAAATAAGTTCTGCTGGTTATCAAAAAGAAACGTTATATTATCCCCTGAAATAAAAACATAATACACATCTCCCTAAAAATGGTAAAAAACAGGGAAATATGAATGGAGTCAGGAGTGTTCCGAGATGCTGCAATGCTGTTTCGTAAATGAGGTTCACCTGAATACGGAGGTGACACAGGGAATGTCTGCGTTCGAATCGGTGCACTTGAATCACTGGACAATGATAATTACCGTCTAATATTGTCAAGCGTGTTCACCATTCTAGATTTAACTTAAAGATTTTCTCAGAGCTATTTTACTACATTTCAACAGTCATAAAATCGATTTCATTGCAATCGTTTACACACTCGGAGGGATGAAAAGCAGTGACTGCACTCTACAAAACCAGAATATGCCCATGTTTAACATAAAGTTATAGTTTGTTAGGCTATACTAGTCATATTGGATATATTTTGCTGAGAATTTTCTTAAGGACACTGTCTCCTTTCAAAATAACAGGACCATAAAAAATGACTTAGACGTACAATGTCCTATTTCTTTATGACGTTTGGATTATAAGCTTATCCTATATTCAGCCATTTTATTGTGGTTCTTGTTGTGGTTGTTCTTGTTTTTGTTGCTGCTGTTATGGTGCTTGTAGTGTCTTCGAAAAATTTTCATATGGTAACCTAACATTGTAGAATAAACATAGACCTATTCTTTATCTCTCACAATTCACTTTCCACAAAGGAATAAAACTCTTAATGAACTGTGTACGTATATATAAAATTCTGGTATGACAGGAAGAGTAAGGACAAATAATGCAAGATATGTGTTCAGTGAACTAGAACAATGCAAGAGAAACAGGCACTACCAAATCAGTGCAAACAGACAGAATTCAACTACTAAAGGTCTACTCAGCTTTTTGTCACGAGTGAGAGTTATCAACTGACCAATATCATATCTTATGTAGTAATCATATAACAGCTATATCAACAGTGAAGATATTCAGCAGAATTAAAACCAAATGATTGGCATCCAAAATCATTGTTAAATCAATTAATGCTGTTGAATTCAATTATAATTTATTCCCCCAAAAAAAAACAATTTCTGAGGATGTGCTCTGAACCTTAGCACAAGAGACATTTTAATTCTATATACTATTCAACTCAGAGAAGAAAAATCTCCAAGTTATAGTTTCAAATAATTCATTTCTGTTCGAGGATGGTTAAAATCATGGTCCTCAGAACTAATAAAAATACTGAACGTCGGAAAGTAGGCGACCTGAAGCAGGTGAAGTTCATTTGCAGCTTATAACAAAGCTTATAATTTAACGTAGAAAATGCTTGAAAGGGAACAAATTGCTAGTTATAGTTATATTGTAGAAAAATTCGGGCCTTTAAAGAAAGTGCTAGAATTTTTTTTTTTTTAGTTAACACGAACATAAAACAAACGAATACTTGGTTTAAATGTTGGTGCCAGATTCAATTTAACGCTTGAAAAGCAGAATTACTACGCTGTATTTACAAGTTGGTATTTATCACCAGATTGCTGGAACCAGAGAGTGCTGACTCATAATATTTGTCGAAAAGCTTTGGACAGAGTAGATAATGCCTCCTCCCACGGTCTAGGCTTGTCCTAAGCGCAGAATCGAGCTGACATGGTCACCGATCCGGGAGTAATATTGTGTATTTGTGGCTTTGACTCCAGTAACAGTTGCCATTCAACTCTCCTTTCTGCACCAGGTAGTTTCCAGCGGACCTTAAGCGTAGTACAATGTGTTTGTTTCATGCTGTGTCACAGACCTGTGGTCGCTACGAATTGCATTTTGAGGGTGATCAGTCTGAAGGATTATGAAAATATCGTGGAAAGCTAATTTGATAACTGTAAGTGCCATTTTGCCTGATTACGGTGTTTTTTTATTAATGTTAAACTAAAGGTCCGTATAACAACCATGGCTAAATTATTTTCCACAGGGTTTGAAAGCTGCTGCTTTTATTATTATTATTATTATTATTATTATTATTATTATTATTATTATTATTATTATTATTATTATTACTGGTAAATGTGTCCATCCATAGTTTTCTTAGTTTTGGTGTATTTCGATCAATAATTTAAGAATACTTCGAGAAATGGTAAATTCTGTGTTCATAACCTTACATTCCAAGCATTTTTCAAGCATTTCTGTATCAATTACTTTCACTTTTTCATTTCAGGCAGTAACTCGGTTATCCAATATTATCTATTATATACATATAGTTTTCACGTTTAGTTTCATTCTGTTTACCTGTTGTATTTTTTTAATTATAGTACTCACACCTCTATCATTTGTTCGATTTAGGTTACAACAGAGAAGCAAAGAAGAGAGAAGCCTCCGTACATTTTTTTTCATTTCCGCTCCTAATCCTCCCCTTTGTCTCAGTCCTGGGGAGGAGGAGACTCAGCTGAGCTTATCAGAGTTTACCCTACAGACTTATCCTCTCAAGACTCTAAGACCAAAAGCTCCTCTTCAAAAGTCATACTCCTCCCGTTTCCTTATTCCATTCATTCCTTAATCTGTTCGGACTTTTCCCCGATCTATCTGCTTCCCCTCTTTTATAAAAGCCGTCTTTCCCCCTTTAGTGGTTTTCATCAACTTCTTGGAAAGGAAAAGGAAGAAGCATGTCTCTGTTTGGATTTCAACTCCTTTGCTTCATCTTGCTCTGCTCTGAAGGCTGTCACGGGTGAGCATTAATAGATGCATATTTTATAATATATATTGTTTGGAGAGAAAAAAAAGTTATGTTAATGAAATATATAGTCATGTTTAATGACTCTTGTCACAACTCAAAACCCATGGGAAATGTTATTATTAACTTTAAGCATTAAACCTGGAAAGGTACTCGGTCAATATGCATACATGAGCAGCAATATAATTAAAGAGAAAAAGAGAGTGAAAAAGACGTTTGGAGGCTGATGTGAATAGGTCGCGTAGCGGTTGGCTCGACGAACTCTGACATCTATAAATGTATCAGCGTGTTTTGTATATCTTATTTCCTCTCCGTTTTTACTTTCAGAAAAGGAAAGAAAATGAAACCGCAGAGGACAAGATTGTATCTGGAAGACATCCTTCCAGAAGACCAATCCTCTTACGACAAAATGATTCCACCTAAACTCGATGGACAGCCTACAAAAGTTTATTTCCACGTTACAGTCATGAGTATTGATTCAGTTAACGAGAAAACGGTAAGTGTATGCAAACTATTTATTTACTTACGCTTATCGTGGCATTTATATAGAAATCGGGTAATGCGTTTCATTCTGATGATGTTATCAAGGGGACTGGTTGTCGTTAATTTTTTTAACTTTTTAATTTATTTTGCCATTATTTGGGTGAAGAGTTTGTCACATCCCGTTAAACAATTTGTCAATTTTGCAAGAGAAAGCCTTCAGATTCATTTTAAATAGTCTAAATTACAGATGCATCAGATCAGAATCAAACCATTCATTTATGTCTCATCAACATGTACCTGTACGTGTTTATGAGACGTAAATAGACTTTGAACCCTTTAAAGTAACGCCAAGAATATCCGGATCTTCCAAGAAGAGGATCTTCACTAGGCTCATCATGATGGCTGCCGTTCTTCTCGGGCTGTTTCTGCTTGGGATAAAGAAAATGAATGCATCTGGAACTGCCTAGAGTTTTTGTCTGTTGCCATACATATGACCTATGTGTCTAAAACAGGAAGCATGTGGAGCAAATGTTGTTGAAATATTTTATAAAGTTTATGCATCTGGGTAGAGCGTGCCAAGTAATTTGACTGCGAAATTTTTTGGCATATTTTATAGGTGTTCTCTTAAATGACTTGATCACAGGAAATGTGATTAAAATAAAAACGAATATTCACGAATATTCAAGGTAATAAGAGGAAATAGTGAGTAAAATAACACTTCCTTAGATTTTGGCGTCTGTATAAAGTAGACGAAAGCGTGGGGCAAAGAATGTAGAGGAATGGCTTGAGTTGCAACTGGTCATTAACGTAAAGTGTAAAAATATTTGATCCCATTTAATATATTTCAAGACGACACTTTAATTAAACAGTAGAGCAGCATTAGTAGTGACTGTCATAGCGTGGTGAAATGTAAACTCATGTTATTTCTGACCCAAGAAATAAATTCTTAACCCTTCTATGAAACTTGAATGAGGCATATGCTAAAAACGCTATGGTTTTTCGTGTGGTGCCATTTTCCTTATCGTCTCTAATGCATTTTCTTTTTTTCCTGATACAGAGCTATGGGCAGGACGTTGAAATCTACTCTGAGAGCACGATCAGCAGTCTAAATCTTGAAACAGGAGCGTACTCTGGCGTAAGATTATTTTTTTTTTTTCGTTTTTACCCCAAAATTTTGTTGTTTGCCAAAGTTAATCAATAGTTTTTACATATCTCTGTTATGGCAGCGAACTTAGTAGTCAAGTAAGTTTTTTTATAGATTTAGTCTAATAGGATTTTTTAGACCTCGTCCAATAGGATTATTTCTAGAATTACTGAATAGAATGACAAGCTTAATTTATATAGAACCAGTCTATCTCTGTCTTTGTGAGGAACCGTTTTCCTATTCGAAAATTTAGAAAGAAAAGCACGAGACTGTAACACGAGAAATTTATCGTACGAATAGCTTCATTTATTGACTGGAGTGTTTGTACGTCAAAATTTACTAATTATCAATAGTTTCGCCCCTTCACATGAAAGCCTTCAGCAATGCACTCTTGGTCCGTTCAAACTGCGTATTACCGAAATCGAGGCAAAGCGACGTCTTTACCTTGGACGAAAAAAGACTTTATTCCCCATGTAGATTCATCACTGAGGTTCTCTTGCTGTTGTATGTTAACCTAGGAAGAAATACTGATGGGATTCTGTTCGTTACCTGATATTCGTGTCAAAGTCCCATAATAATAATCATTGAATAAAATCTGTGTGGCATTAATTTTCCCTTGGAAAAATCCAATCATGACATAATCGTGTTTCTATAGTTACAAAATGAGAAAATGGAAAGATTTTTTGGATATGAACAGAATATTGTCAGAAGTTAGGTCTTTTTGACAATTGCAATTTCCCTCTTTTGATGAAGAAGAACATTCTTCTTACATCTTCAGCCCCACTTGTTATAGGCAACCTTATGCTTTTACGTAGCCCAGGTTTGATAAAAAAAAAAGGAAGAAAAAGTTAGGCCTAACCACGAAAAAAGCGACAGAGGCTCTTTGAAGGATGGCTGAAAAATGTAGGAAGATAATTCAGGTGCTTTTATGACATTTTATGCCTTGTGCCTTTCAGGAATTTATTTACTTTTCTTCCATATTATTAGTGAGGTGATCCAGCCAGTTATTTGTACTGATGGAAGTTTACATTTTTATGAATATCGACAAACTCAGCGCTGGTAAAGAAGTGTATTACAAGATGAACGAAGCAATGATAGATCGTTGCATAATAAAGTGCAGCTATAAGGAAGTCATTCTGCTTCTAGAGAATTTAGGAGAAGAAGACTTGAAAGGATAATCTCCCAAGTGCCCGACTTCAGCCCGATTTAGGAGACTGACTTTATAGTGGTGTAAGTGGCATTGAAGGAAGAGGAGAGAGAGAGAGAGAGAGATAGAGAGAGAGAGAGAGAGAGAGAGAGAGAGAGAGAAATTATGTGATTCAACTTACCTGCTCCGTCGCCACATGATGAATATAAGTTATATTTATGAGCTTGTTGGATCTTTCCTAGATAGTGACCCCCAAGGGTTTTAACCAGGTATGTATCCATCTTTGCGGAATGTTTAGTACAAACCCGTTGGGGATGACTAAAAACACAAGCAAAAGACTAAATATCATACAGACAATGACCCTCAAGAAATATTAGTCCTGGAAAACGAACCACCCGAATTTTGTTGGGGGTCGCTATCTAGGAACGATCCAGCTGGTTTCTGAAAGCGGTTGACCATGTCTATACAGACGTTCTCTACGACAGAGTGTGCTGTGTATCTTCCGCTACATACTACTAACAGAACCTAATGCCTTCATCAACTGGAATCCTGGAAGATTATTGAGAGGAAATTCAATATTGTAGCAGTCCAGTTTCATAGTTCAAAACATAATTGCTCTTCGAAGCTGACATACCTGAGGGAATATCAGCACGGCTAAAAATGTATTTTCACGTGAAACTTGAGCTCAGAAAGATTATTATTTCTGAGTGCTTGGGGATATTTTAAATACCTTCGGTAAGGTTTCCAGATACGGAGATGAAAGGATATGCCATTAGAACAGAACGCTTTTCTGAATTAATGTTTGTTTTGAGGTATTCTGCAAGCATTCGATTTTATGAGATTCCATTCTGTCCAAGTAACAGAGATTAAAAGGAGCCAAAAAAAAAAAAAGTGCAAAAGCCGAAGTTGAAGTTTCATTGTCTGTTTGTAAATCGAGTTAGTAGTGCAGATGCATTATAAAATTATTTTGATGCAAAAGGACGACCATTTAAGCTTGACGGTTTGATGACTGAAGTATGATTGAACTTCATTTTTTTTATGAACCTGTCCCAGTGAGTTTGAATCTTAATGATTTATAAGGTATTGTTCCAACTTCCCCACCATTTCAGTTTAACATCTGTATTTACTGCTACCTTGCCTATTAATCATAATTCAAACACCTTTTTGGTAAAATAGTTAGATAACTACTGTGCCAAGAAGCCTCAAAGTTTGTGTGGAGACTCTAACCATTCCTTCAGCCCATTCCATATCAGGAGACATTAAATTAAGGTTAACACAGAAAATCTCTTGATGAAGCTGTTAAGTTTTCAGAAAGCCTTTTAGAGCAAGTGTCCTTTTGAGAGATGTGAATCTTTAACTGCCTTCCACGTTTTACCAATTTGGTCAAGTCTCTGCTACCTTATAGTACAGAGAATAACTATTCACATCACTAATATTGCCTTTCGTAATTTCCTCGGAGATATTGTGCTGGGCCTTGCTGCTGCACTTGCGAGTTTCTCAGCATGAAAATTAGCGAAAAATTGATCCTTGCATTTATAGAGAACTGTATCTCTGTGCACCCTTAAATTTGTGGGACACATGCCTTATTTTATACTTATCGGTCAAATTTGGGCACGGGGATCATATGAATGGGGAAGCAGTTAAGTTTATGTAGGATTGTGAATAAATACAGCAAGCTAGGACTTTGAAATACTTTTTGGAAGAATACTGTCAATAACCTGGAATATTTTGTTATTTTGGCAGACTTTTGCAACTGACATATTTTTTGCCCAGTCTTGGAAGGACCACAGGCTTCGTTTACCAGCAAACATGACTAAAGAGTACAGGTGAGTCAAGGAATTGGTCCTTTTGCAAGTGTTACGCATATACGTAAGTTTTGAGTGCGGGTACGGAGGCGCACTTGTGGGAAGCTTGTAGACTGCATAATTAGGCGTTAACTTGCAATTTCATCAGATAACTTAGTAAATAACAAATAAAACATATCGCTGTGACTAATAATCGCTTGATCTTACTATGTAATTCAAATAAAACAAATGTAATGGATCTCATCTAGATAACTGACGGGGACATAACATCAAAGCTATCAAATTTACTTGGTCTTTGAATATTTTTCTATACTAGATTCTTTGGCTATTTGTTACTTTGCAGAATGTATCGAATCAAACGGGTAGGTTCAACAAATCCTTCAAAGAAAGTGGTTATGACTCAAAGTTTATGATGGGCCGTAAATGTAGCGTATAATTCAGGGCCCTCGAAAAATGTTTAGCTTCCGCGTTTCTCTCGGAAGAATGGCGTGCTGAACGGACAATTTGATCAGAAGTAGCTTGTGTATTACTTGATTCTCAAATAAATGCCTTTTTCGCTTTTCAATCTATCCGTTTCCTTACTAGTTACATTTTTTAAATCGAATATCTCACACAAATCTAAATTAAGTTTTGCAGTCAACTGCATTCTGAAACCAGTCTTTGAAAGAAAATAATCGTACATAACTCGAAGCCTATAGTTATCACTCGTCATAAAACATATCATAAATTTGTATATTATTCAGATATATTATTCTATATTGATGTATTATAATTTCACAAGTTGTATTTGAAAAGCAAACACATCCATTCTAAACTGTATTCGGCTTCCATCAGGCTCTTAGACCTGGACTGGCTGGATCATCTCTGGCGTCCAGACAGCTTCTTCAAGAACGCCAAGGACGTGAGCTTTCACACGATGACTGTTCCTAATCATTACATGTGGCTGTACAAAGACTTCACTCTCCTTTACATGGTCAAGTAAGTTCGACTCATCTTTTTTACGTTGTATAGTACTTAAGAATGCAAACAGCGTCTCAAAAATAGAGAAAAAATTATTGTCTTATCAAATCAGCAGATCACTGAAAATAGGGAATATGGGGATTGTATAAATGACTTTTTCACTCTTTTGAAATCTTTTCAGACTGACGTTAACTCTCGCCTGTGCAATGAACTTTGCTGTCTATCCTCATGACACTCAGCAATGCAACATGCAAATGGAGAGCTGTAAGTATTTTTATTACTTACGACAACGAAACTAAAAGTTGGTACTGGAGTAGAAACATGTATATGTCTGCGCGCGCATTAGCAGGATATCGCAAGATCGGGTGAATAGAACTTGATGAATGTGGACAACATAGTTGACAGTATATTCATTATGATCAGAAATCTACAATAATAATCTAGAATAACTCATTAAATTTTAAAATGCTCAGAAAGTAGTGTTATACAACTAGAAAGGACACTAAATAGAACATGCACCTTAGTACAGCCGGGCTCCCTAATATGATTCTTTAAAATTTACAAAAAAAAAGGAACCTTACAAGAACGCACTAGATTTTGTAACCAAATTTAGTTTTAAAATTACCATCCATTCATCAGTACGAGTTCATATAGTAACAAGTGGTCTTAGCAGCGAAATACCCTCTACTAAATGCTTTTTTATTATTATTATTATTATTATTATTATTATTATTATTATTATTATTATTATTATTATTATTTAGGTAGTAGACCCTCTTTTTAGCATGCAGTATTGAAAGTGATAGCTGCGTCAGCTACGTTAAATTTGTATAGAGCTTTTTCTATCTTTCTGATAACTGATTTTTCAGGGTTATTGCATTCTGCCGGTAACTACCCAGATGTGCAACTGCTTTCCTCTCCAAGAATGACAAACATCGGCGAGTTACTGGCAGAATGTGCAGTAATCCTGAAAAATCAGTTATCAGAAAGATAGAAGATAGAAAACAACGCTATAAAAATTGAATGCAGCTGATACAGCTATCACCTTCAATACTACAAATTATTATTATTATTATTATTATTATTATTATTATTATTATTATTATTATTATCATCTCTGACGATGATGTTAGAAGGAGAGTTTTCTTCCTACTGTGTATGTATATGTGTAAGTTTTAGCAGGGTATTTGAAGATACTCACTAAATTTACCAATAAGCGATGTTCTCGAAATGAGATGATGATTCTTTGGTGGGAACACGTCTGATTGCTAGAGCGATTTCTTTCAAGTGTGAAATGTTGGAGAATTCCCCCTTATAATATAAAAAAAATAGTCAGATACATCAAATTTTGTTCAAATCTCACTTGAAACCGATACCCTATACTAAATCTTAAAGTTGCAATAAATATTTTTATAATTTTGAAAGAATATTCGTACACACACACACACACACACACGTATATGTGTGTGCGTGTATATATATATATATATATATATATATATATATATATATATATATATATATATATATATATATATATATATATATATATATATATATATACATATATATACATATATTACTTTCTCTTGGTGCTATTTATGATTCATTCATTAACTAATTACGAATATATCAAAGAATTGCACGATCTCTTCACTATTTTCGATACACTTGATACCCATATTACATAGCAAAGAGTTAGTTTTTCTATAACTAATTGATATTCCAGGTTATTTTAGGATATTTTCTTCCTGATAAGAAATGTCATGTAAGTTTGAAATTAAATAACAAAAATGTAAAAAATATGGTCTTAAGGCTAACACCAGTTTAGAGTTCATCTCTAAACGATAATGAAACTCCCATAAGCCAACACATACTCCCTTCCACATTGAGGGCAGAACTCTTGAAACAACGCAAAGTATTATAATCCAGAGCTTTGAGAATATTCTTTAAGAACTTGAATTGTGAGAAAAGGCAGTGTTCCATAAACAAGTTTTCCGGCATCATTCAGTATCTTCCTACCAATACCTTCACCAAGAAACCAATATTTTGTACCAAATCGAAGTCGCATGCGTTTGTAAAGGCAGTGTTGCACTGGCACGCACATAAGCTTTTCCAGTGATGCCACCAACAGTGACTATTTAGTCCAAGGCTTGCTCGAAAGATGCTGAAAAACTTGTTCGTGTGAAGCTGCCTTCTGGTGACAGAAAAGTACTGTAGGCTGTTTCTTCCAGTGTCCCACACCACCGACGACCTGGTGTTCGAATGGGATCCGTTGATACCGCTCGTGGTCGACGAAGGCATCGAACTTCCCCAGCAGATGCTTTTGAGTAACTCGACAGCTGAGTGCACCCAAGTGTACTCTACAGGTAAGTTTCAGAGCTGTAGTTTGATCAGGGGTAACGATACCAGTTGTGGATACTGCTTATGGGTTTTTATTTTTTTTATTTTTAAATATTGATGTAATTTGAGGGGAGCTTTTCTGCGTGAAATGTATTCAGTCCTACGCTTAAAAAATTTTATGTCTGAATTTAACGGGATTCTAAATACTCGTTAATTTAGACAAAAAATGCAAAATGTTATTTTCATTGCAGGAACCCTTTAGCAACATTCCTAACACAACATTATTATCTGAACATATATTATTCACAACATTCCCTATACGCCATATTGTTAATCAGTACACAACACACTATTTATTAAACATGTTCTGTGTGCCTGATAAAGATTCCAGTTCGAAATATATGTAGCTAATTAGTTAATGGTATTTAGCAAAAAATAAATGAGTAAATAAAAAAGTAAATAAACGAAAAGCAGACGAGTTTTCATAAAACCCCTTGGAGATATGGCCATGGTTCGAGGTTCGAATCAGCAGATCAGTGCTGTAAGCCAGTCACCGACATCCCCAGTTTTCGATAATTAACAGATCAAATTATTTTTTAGAGGCTCCTTTATCGTGTTTTATGAGGAACGTTCCCTTAAAACACACACACAAACACACAAACTGAATCCAAATTTTATCAATACAAAGAAACTCTCTCTCTTTTGACCAAGACCAACCTTCAAAGAATTTCGTAAGACTGCAGTGATAGAGTTGCCCGTTTCCTTTGTGGACAAGACCAACCGACACATGAAGAAAAAGCTATTTTTTTAAAGGTGAAAGGACATCAGCATGTTAAGTTTAATAATCACAACTTGTAAACCTATCAAAACCCTTCAAAAAATAGTGATTTAATACTCACTTTTAAATGAAATTGTACACATACGGTAAATATAGTACCATATTACTTTAAGCTTGACATGTATTACTCATCATTGCCCAATTCTGCGATTTCAAACCTTTAACAGTTAAAGCAGCACATAACTTGTTATCTAGCAATTAAAATGTAAGTAAGCTTTTCTGTAATCCTACTTTTCTTCTAACTGCCCAATTTTAACCAGGCAACTTCACTTGCCTGGAAGTGGTGTTGAAGTTGAAACGTCGTCTAGGCCACTTCGTCTTCCACACGTACCTCCCAACGTGCTTGATTGTCATCATGTCGGTAAGATGCAGTTGTTTTCATATTGCAGAGAAATAAACAATTTCTCTGTTTATTTTTAATAGCCAATATGACCTCGTAGCTTCTCGATTTCCTCATCCTTCTTGGATAGACTTATCATTGCAACCCCTTGAATCCAGATGAGAGATATATGAAGAAACTTTTATAAGACTATGGTAGCAAATACATTCGTCGAATATATCTGTCGAATTCAAATACGATCTGCACGATTGTAGCATAGCGTTTCAGTGGTTGCATGTGTTGCATTTTAAATAGAAATAAATGGGTAGAATCTACAGGTCACTTTTATCAGATATTATATATATATATATATATATATATATATATATATATATATATATATATATATATATATATATATATATATATATATGTGTGTGTGTGTGTGTGTGTGTGTGTGTGTGTATGTGTGTGTATATATGTAGTATATGCATGCCCACAAACTATTTTCCTTCATTTAAGCTACCTCTTTCCTTGTCTCTTAACAATTTGCCTATCGTTTCCTTCACCTATTACTTAACTTCGTTTCATGCATGCCATCATAGCAAAATTACCCATCAGAAGAGAGAAGATTCTTGTGCAGTCTCCATATACCCTGGACATTGGCAATGCATTTCCTCCCACTAAAATACTTGTAAACTTCAAGATTTTCCATTTTACGTAACTTTTTGTTTGACAAATTTCCAGAACTGACTTTTCATTTTTCCCGTTTTCCATTTATCTGTTCTTTCAAGTACATTCTCGTACCCCTATCTAGAATTGCTATGTCTTTAAATCCCCCTGCTCTTCGTTTCCAGTGGGTTTCGTTTTGGATTCGACCCGAAATTGCGCCTGCGCGAGTGACCTTAGGGGTGACTTCCTTGTTGACGTTGTCCACTCAACACGCCAAGTCCCAGGCTGCTCTTCCGCCAGTCACTTACATCAAAGCGATCGACATATTCATGTTTTCTTGTACTGTGTGAGTAGTCCTCCGATTTCAACTCTCAGGAAGTACCTATAAGCAGCGCTTTAGAAACGATAATCGCTGAATGTCCTGAGTGTTCAGAAGGGTCTACTCTAATCCATTTACTTTAGGCTTAAAGGTATTAATGTTCATAAAATAAAGTAATTATTAGGTATTAATAATTACTAAAACGTTTTTAGTCGAGGGATGAAGATAAGGGGTCTTCAGTATTAGGAGAAACCTCTGCAGTAACTGAGTGTTAAAAGAGATCAGTAGGTGGACAATCTTGCATAGACATTCAAAAGGTCGCAAGTACTTCAGTTTCCTGAGTCTTCTAAAACTATGTGAAACACAAAGCACAAACTTCAAAACAAGCACATTTTTAAAACGACCCAGGAACTCATCTCATCTCACTAATCTCTACTATATGTATAAAGAACATTATTATAATCCTACTAGGAACAAATTCATATAACTAACGAGACATAATGTATTGTCACAGAATGTTTCTGGAACAAGAATATTTGCTTTCAGGTTTGTGTTCTTGGCTCTCATGGAATACGCTGCTGTGAGTGTCCTTTTGGGCGATGACAACACCTGCAAGAAAAGGAAAGGTCAAGAGATCCCTCCTCCCCCACCGCCCCCCAACCTAAGTGCCCTGAAGTGCGATAGCCCCTTTCTGAAGGTAAGGTTGCTTCGGGCGAGGTAACTGCATAGTATATCTTTTCTTAATGTGAACGTAAACATTGCAGCATTGCACAAATAAATCATAAGCGTTGGCGAAGCATGATATTCGAGATTTTTGCAAGAGCAAAAAAGTATCTATTAGTTTGTACTGAAATTAGTCTTTAGAGAATTAAATTTGGAAAGTATTATGAAATTCGACTGAAGGTCTGAAGTCGTCTAGACATCAGGGAAATCTTGTTGTATCCTAACTTCTCTTAGAGAGAGAGAGAGAGAGAGAGAGAGAGAGAGAGAGAGATGTGCTGTCATGATCACAGTTTAAATGTTGAATATGTTAATGGTATCTATTCAAGGGTATAAAAAACCTGAGATATAAGAATGAAAGTTAAATATATTTTCATACAGAAACAGGTGAATATACAGTACTCACTAGTAGCCTGTGATCCTGTAATGAATATTATCTCAGCTACCCAGTCAGGAGGGGATCCATTTCCAAGCTGAGGTGAATTTTTCTGCCAAGAAAGTAGAAAAGTAAATTTCCTTGGCTAAATCTAGTTGTCAGCACGAGGACCTCAATTCTTCTCCATTTCAGGAGATGGGAGGCCGCATCCCCCAAAGCGTGTTGGCAAGATGCCCGAAGGAATCCTCCAATCCACCAGCGTACAAAGGCAAGGATGCAAAGGCTCGTCGACTCCGGGCCATCATGCTGGACCGCTGCTCTCGTTATATCTTCCCCGTTTCCTTTGCTGTTCTCAACTGCCTCTACTGGATCACCTTCTGGGAGTACCTTTGATGGACCTCCTAATGTTTCCAGGAAAATGCTCTGCTTTTCTTTGCAAGAGGGAACTTGTGATTACGACAGGTCATGGAAAGATGACTTTAAGCACAGAGGGAACTCGAAGCCCTAGAGGTAAATTATGATAAATGAGGAAAGAACACCTACGAGAGGCCTCTGGTGTTTGTATGTTTTCTGGGCAATATTTTACTTTTATTCCACCGGGTTGGAGAGCATAGGAGTTTTATCCTCGGGTTTCAAGAAAAATATCACAATTTCGTTCTTTGCTTTTTCGAGAGCAATAGAATTTTATTTTCCAGCCCCTCGGGAGAAACCCGTTTGCAGTTGATATTTCCAGAGAATTATGCTATCATAATTACTGTACCTCATATTTCAAAAGAAATTTTAGTCATAAAATTACCCTCTGTGCTTCAAGGGGGTATCGTAGATTTTATCCTTTGGTAAGGATTTGTCTTATGTCAACTGAAGCAAAATACTACAATTTTATCCAGTACCACTTACAGAATAATAACTTTCTTTGCTGTATTCCAAAAGAAGTATTAAGGTTTTTTTCTATTAGGCAGTAGACCCCCTAAATTCCTAAGCAGCCATTTTAATAGGTTTACTTTTGACAAATCAACAAAAAATATAGTTACAGACAAAGGTAAGAATAGCACGTTTTATTAAAAAAATACAAATTATACTCTAAAATATATATGCAGAAAAAAAATAGTTGGGACAAAACTGGAGCTGTTGACTTGGATATTTAAGACACCGGCCTGGGGGAGTTGATAACTGATTTCTGGTATGAGGGGAAATTCATCCTTTTTATCCTCAACAACAAAAATAATCACTCCATATGAAAAGCAAGCTTTCAATAATTCACTGGAATCGCCCACGGTCTCAAGGCAAAATATGTCGTCTAAAATAATAATAATTTCCCATTTGCATATCTTTAGAGGAAATAATTTAAGGACCAAAAATGTCCAAAAGAATATACTTTGTATTTCATCATGCTGAATACGCAACAGGAAGTAGTCAGGACGAAAATGTATAACTAATGAGACAATAGCAGTGTAGATATTTGGAAAAAGGAAACATACAATTTGCTTCATTTATTTGGGCCCATTCAACACAGTTGCCCAAATTCTTAAACAAGAACTTAATGCCTTTGTTGACCAATTTCCTCTACCATTTTACTTCTTGAAGGCAATAATGGGAGACATGAGATGTGAAGGGACATTTTATCCAACTTTATTATTCCTTCATAAAAGAGAGGGATACTACTCTCCTGCATCCGTGATTGCCAGCACACACATATAAACAGATCCTCTTTCTATAATAGGTCTACTTTATGCAACCAGATTGTTACTTGGACTTACACTGAAACAATGGACGATGGTGATGAAACAGCTGTTCCAAAATCATCACACAGTATGTTAAATAGAACCTACAGTAGAAACTAGCGAATAAAATTCTCCCACCACAAATGAACTTTTGGATATCTTAAAAAGTCATGAGACAGCCAGGACTACAGTAGAATATTCAGGGCCATACAACATGAAAACTATTTTTACCTACTCCCGTCGACACCCCCGTATATATTAGTTAATTTAGTAAGAAAAAAAGCCAGCGCCAACTGCAGATAGCATGTTAAACAAGCTAAGTATCAGTATTTGATAAATTCTATTTCAAAAATTAATTCGATTACAAATCGTTTTCCTTCAGTCTTTCGAAAAACCCCGGCTTATTAAGATTAAAGAAGACACATAGGAAAGTATAATGATCTGCCACAGTCGAGCAACTAAATGGCAATTGGCAAAGTGCTCAGCCAAACTGGATTTTTTACACTAACCTCCATCACGCTTTCCGTCAGGGATCACTTGCAGTGAATTAAAATTGAGAATGGGTGACTACAAACCGGCAAGAAAATAAAATTAAATACTCCGTATTACGATTAAAGGAAGAACTGGGTCTATGGCCTGTTTCGTGTAAAAATATCATAAAAAATAATTGTTTCATAACAGAAAAGAGATTAATCTGAGAGATAAATGAAGACAAAGTTCATAAGCTTAATGGAAAGCCCCGGAGAAATCTGTAATAAATGTTTTGTGGAACCAAAAGAAATGGAGGTGTGGACACCGATAAAATGAATAAAAGAGAATTGTGGAAATCTAAAAGAAACAATATAAGAAAGGAGAAGGTAATGACGAGATTGTTGAATGTATGAAATGAAAATTTTGCAAACAATAACATAGTTGGGTGAGAAGGTTGGGACGACAATTGATATGTTGTCCCCCCGAATAAAAAATGGGGGCATATATTCCGCCCCCCAAGGTGACGCCCATGTATATATATAAATAAATTATACAGATCACAGCGTTCAACAAGATTTAACAGGCTGTTGCGTCAGGTAGTACCTTACTTACCCAAACATTCGACATCTCTCGTGAGCGCGCAACAAAAACCTACTACCGCGACACCACTGCCTACTTCCCGTACAGTTGCCCGATAACAAAGTGCATTGCATTGACCATTGAAGTTAGCTATTAGTTTTCATTACTATTCAACATTGACAATGCCACCGAGAGCCAAACCCGGGGTAAGACAGTGAAATAGAACGTTTTAGTTCTGATATACTTTACTTTAGATAAATTTTTACTTTGGGGTACTATTAAATTTTAACCCTTTGCATGCAACGAGACAAGTTCCCGCGGTGCTTGAATTTTGCGTAACATGATGTAATTTCAATTCAATTAATGATGCTGCTCAAGAAGTGCCCAAATTTCTTTACATTTCCCAAATAGCCTAAATTCTGGTGAAAGGCTTAAATTTGAGCAATGTAATAACGCAACCTAAGCTATTGCAATTTGGAATGGCCCAGGGAACGCCAGCCTCTTAGGCCTAGCTTAGTATCTAGGCTTACTGATTGTTATGACTTTTAATAAGGAATTTACGAACCCCCTGCCTGATGGGTTAGGCCTAGCCTAAAACCTGACTTGCAGGCGATAGGATAATGTAACAACTATTAGGGTATATATTAAACACTCGCAATACCAATTGTGGTCAACTTGCCAACTACCCTTATCCTTTAAGCGCCATGAAATTCCAATGGCAGTTGTTTGCAGTTTCATGTGAGTCACGATTGAACTAAAAGTTTTGGGCGTTAGGGCTACTGTAGGCGTAGGCTAAGGCATTTCAGAGGGAGTATAACCTAACCAAACATACTTTTACCTAACCTAACCTTGGATGCCATGTCCATACCCTGGCTGAGGCGCTTTAACCCCCCAAGTAATTTGGTACCCTCTACTCAGCATTCTGCTCCTTTCTTCCAACTCTGTTGCTCAGCTTTGTCAGTAGGTACTGTCCTGCTTCAGCAGATGTAACTAAGAAATACCATTAAAGTAATTTATAGTAAATAGCCTAATGCAGGTCAGTCTCTTTTCCCTGATTGTGGCTTTATGCATTTTTCATTCTATAGATTATTGTAGCATTTAGGAATAGAGAGTCCAACTATTTACCCTAAATACTTGGACTGTATAGCCTACTGTAGATGAGTTTAACATTTCATATTCTTCTAGTGTTTTTACCATCATTCATTACGTGCATCGTATCCTTTTTCAGAATTCTCTTAGAAACCCCCATTACATCTCAGCAGTCTCTATAACTTCTCTTTGTGGCCACTAGTCAGGCCTAACACTAGATTGAAATAGTCAGCGCAACTTCCATTCACATCTCTTTCCTCACAAACTTGCGTCTTCATGTGCTCTTTCCATATCTTTTGTCTGTCCATTTATTCAAAGTAGAAAAGAAATTGGTTTCTGTCTATATAAGAGAAATTTCATAGTGTACTTAGGTTAATCAGTAATGCCTGGGGAATGCTGTTTGAGGCAGGTGTTAACCAGTTTATTAGAATATTTTAATACATAAGGTGGTAAAACTGACCACACTACTGCGCCTCTGGTACGATAATTACCAGTTTACGAGCAGATTGACCGCTATGTTTAGCATCGGCCCTTTGGGGATGAATGGAGAAATATAAATAAAAGGCGGTAAATATTCCAGTCAGCGAGTAGTAGTCTTTAGTTTTACCCAAAGGTGAGCATTCCTTTAGCAGATGGAGGTCCCGCCATCTTAGTCTTTCTCGCAGTGGATTGCCCACTGAGTGGAATTCACGTCTTGATTACCCAAATTGGACTTAAAACTTAAATTTAATTGTACCATTTGAGTACTTTGACATTAGTAAAATCATTCTTGTAATCATGTAATGTAAAATTTCTCTTTTAAGATTTTTTTTATATCTTGAATTGCTATTCATTCATGGCAATATTATTGTAAAGCAATAATATTTTAATACAGCATTATTATGTTGTTAAAATATCATCAGTAGTACCTGTAGTATTTTTCTCTTAATTGTCCTTCGTTAATTACTGTTTGTTATAAATTTTATTTCAGGAGGGCATTGCTCTTGTGCTGGATGTCAGTCCTCACGTCCGAGCAGGTGTTGATGAAACCTTCTTTTCCCTCTCAAAGAAATGTTTAATAAATATCTTACAACGTAAGGTAAGCAAGCAGCTAGCAGGCATCAAGTTTTCCTATGATCAGTAATGAATAATTAAATAATCTAAAGTCAAGCCATTTGGCATACATACCCCTGTAGAAGGTCCATAATACAATATCTTGAGATTCTTTTCTTGTTTGTATACTGTGTTTGAATGTGACTGATAATCTGGCATAAGCATGTTTTGTAAAATACATGCTTATGCCAGTTACATTTACATTCAAAACTTTATGCAGATGTACTTTATGGCATATAGTATATGCTCTGGCTGGGAAAGTGAGGGGTGTATTGTTAAAGAGGAGTATGTATGAAGAAGACTTTGAGGAGGTAGAGAAGATGTGATACTATGGTAGCAATCTGAAAACTTCATATACTGTGTATGGGAATTTGTAAATGGGCATGGACTGTGTTTGGAAGGTAATGTATGGAAATCTTTTAAGCAAAGAAGTAAAAGAGAATAAGGTGTACCTTAAAAACATACATGGTACCTCAGCTTACCAGACATTTGGGAGTCTGCCCCTTCCTATAAGTAATGAAATCTGTTAAGTAATGAAGATTTACAATATAGTCTACATGATACCCTGGAGTTGATACCCTGTAGCCAACTCGCATAACTTTTAGTATATAATAATTTCATTTAAAATAATAAATAGCCTATTGTAACTGGTATTTGTTATTATCATTCAGTTTAAAATATTAATACAGTATACTTAATTTCTGAAACACTAATGCAAAATGAATGATAAAAATACCTACAATACAAGGATTGCACAGTACTGCCTGACAAGATATTTAAAACTCACATTACTCTATAGAAAGAATACCATAAATATTTTTGTGTTTATATTTTAACGTATTAACAAAACACTGTGCACTACCATGCTCCCCCCTGCCCCCCCCTGTGGTACAGTATTTTATTGACATTTATTTAATGCATTATAATATTGTACTTAGTACAGTGATGGAATGTTAACACAAATATTTTTCAGTCTGTGTGTGCACTGTGTACATTAATGCATCACATAAAGTTTACTCTTCTGATAATATCCCACCAGGTCGAAAGGCCCCTTGGATCCTTGGCTTGCTGGACTCCAGATTATTAAACCCCAAGCTGGTCTATGCTTTTGCTGATAACATAGCTAGTAAAGAGAACAAGGAACTTGTTGCTCAAGCTCCCATACCCACTTTATGTGACATTCCTCCTTTTTCTCCTTAGTCATAGACTTTTTGAACTGTTCTTTGTTCAAGGAGTATGCCTGAGACTGCCACTGCCAGTGAATTTGGCAAGGCTACGGAGGGTTACATGATTCCCTTCCATCAGAGCCCTTCTCTGTCAATCAAAGGTCATACCACTTGGAAAACAGGGAGCCAGCATTGCCGAGTGTTCACAGTGAATTTCATGTAGGGTTGTATTTGTACACTTCTCGCCCAATCAGCAAAGTTAAGCAAATGTTGGATCTGGTCAGTTCTTGGATGGATGACTACTTGGGAACACCAGATGCTGTTGGCAGACCCACCAGTTTTTTTTCCTCTATCTTCACTCTTTAGAGAAATTCCAAGCCCTGAAAAAACAGATATCTCTCCTGGCTTCTACAACCATCTCTTAGTCCCAAATTAATGGGGGATTGGAGACCAATTTTGAATGTATCCAACCTCAACAAGTTCTTATCTTTGACAGGACTTTCCTTGGAATCATTCAACTCTGTCTAGTGACCATCCAGAAGGATGATTAGAGGATTTTCTTATCCTTATCCATCCTGCTGCTCACAGGTACCTCCATCTGGTTTTCAGTGGCCTAATTTTTCAGTTCTGATTCCCTTGCTTCTACCTGAGACTGGCACTATGGGTATTCACAAGGTTACTAAAACAGATGTCGAAGTAATGTCACTTTTGTGAGTCAGAATTTCCCCTTCACTCCTGGCCAGATTTCTTGAGGGGATCTGTTTGGCCACAGATTTGATATTCAACCTTACGATAAAGTTGGGAATATTAATGAATATTCAGAATTACAGGCATTCCCCGGGTTACGCCAGTCTCGGTTTACAGCGTTCCGACTGTGCTGCGTTTGGCTCAGCGCGGTTAACCTGATTTTACAGTGCTGTACCCAGTTTTACGGTACTGTAATGCGGTTTTACGGCACTTATGGTGCCGTTAGCTCCATTTATTCCCATTATTATTATGATGTTCCAGTTTACAGTATTTTTCGGGTTACAGCGTGCCTTCGGGAACGGAACCCCTGCTATAAGCCGGGGACTGACTGTAATCATAGTTCCTTCCTAACTGGAATGAGTGTACTTTCATAAGATAGAGTTTCAGGGCTTTTCCATTGTAGAAACAAGTAGAATCATTTCTTATGATTCTCCTAGTTTCTTCCCTCAGAGGCCTTGCCAGCCTAGAAATGGTTGTCCCTGCTAAGACGTCCTCGCTGGAGAAGTTCATCCCTCTTTCCACACTCAAGACTTAGACCAATTCTATTCTATCCTAGACATTCTTAGTCCCTATTCCATCAGTTATCAATGAATCTCGATTGGAGAACAGATGATTTCTCCAGAGAAATTCCTCTGGTGAGAAGAGCCCAGACCGGACAACAGGGGAAGACGAAGACCAAGTCCCAAGTCACTTATGCTGATGATGGAATTCCAAATTGGCCAGAGTCCAATAAAATATTTGTGATGCCACTGTTACTCTCAGGCAAGAACAACATTTTGGCAGATCATTTGAGGAGAAAGGACTAGAACTTACTGACAGAATGGGTGCTACACCCTAAGTATGTAAGGACTTGAAGGGCTTGCCAAACATCAATATGTTTCTGATGAGTCAAAATGAAATGACTGACCTGTTGCTTCCCTGCCAAAGCTCTCAAGCTTGGGCAGTGAATTCAGTACTGACTGGCTGGTCCAATCTAGAGTTTTAGAGTTTCATAGAAGCAGGGATGGAATTTGTATGTGGTTCTAGGATTCTTGATGAGACCACTTTTGGCAGCCTTTGAAAAAGTCTATTCTATTTTTGTCTATTTTAAAGGAATTGATATCCAAGTCATTCTTGGGTGGAATTAGCCACAGCAAAAGAGTTAAAAAGTTGTAAACCTATTCTGATATTCTTGGCTTTTGAATGATGATGTGGTCCTTTCCTTTTTACCACAGTTCTGGGGAAAAATTACTAAAATAATTTTTCTCTCCCATTCCACTACTATTCTAAATCTGACTTTTCTAGTGGGGGATGAAGAGTATACCTTAGTTTTACCAGACCACTGAGCTGAGCTGATTAACAGCTCTCCTAGGACTGGCCCGAAGGATTAGACTTATTTTTACGTGGCTAAGAACCAATTGGTTACCTAGCAACGGGACCTACAGCTTATTGTGGAATCCGAACCACATTATAGCGAGAAATGATTTTCTATCACCAGAAATAAATTCCTCTAATTCCTTATCAGCCGGCTGGAGAATCGAACTCGGGCCTAGCGAGTGCTAGCCGACAACTCACTGATTTGCCCAACAAAGGAACTTGGGGAGGTGGCTCTCATGGTAATTTAGTTGAGTTCCCTCTACTTGTCTCAGTGTGAAAGCACATGAAGTACAAGCTGTGGCTATGTCATGGATGTGATACAGAATTTGTCATTAGATGTTAATGCTTTGCAGTGGAGATGGAACCTTTTGTTTTTTATCTCACTTCTTAAGGAAGCAGTAGGAATGTTTATCATGAATCACATGATTCATGATAAACATTGCTGCTAGGAATGTTTATCATGAATCACAAAGAGGAAGTACTTTCTTCCTCTTTTGTTTTAAATCCTGGTATTGATGCATGGGGATTTTGAAGGTACCTATGTTGTGTATAGGAGCATACCTGCTACAAAGCAGGTACTGTATCGTTATTCCAGGTGTCAAAGACCTTTTTTTCCTGAAACAAGTCATGGGAGTTTTCTATGCTGCCAAGAGGCCCAAGGTTACTTTTTTCATAAGCCTAACCTCAGAGGAAGGTTAGCTTTGTTAGACAGGTAATCAGAACTCCAGCATGTGACCTCTGAATCAAGATTATAAACTAGACATAGTTAAGATCATAAAAAAAAAAACAAAAGTATCACTGAAAAAATACATGTACACATCACAAAGACCCAGTCTTGTATCATTAAGCCTTACTATAGCGAGACCATCATGATCAGACATGTTTGTGTGTTACTTTTACAAATGGTAAAAATATCTTTAGGTTTTGGGGAATTACGTGTCTTTCTTATTTGTAATGTAGGAATTGCCTGGGTTTAAATTGTGATTATACCTTTTTGTTCTATTTGGAATGTCAGTTTTATGTGTGTGTTTGCAAAGTGTAACTGTGCAATACAGTACATTGTTCCACATTTCTAATATTTCCAATGTGGTCTTTAGGTTCTCTTAATTTGTTTTTAAAAAAAATTGTAGCATTAGCTCTCATATAAAACTATCAAAACCTTGAAAAACAGCACTAGCTGTATCGTCATCCATACAAATTCACAGAAACTGTTGGCTAAGAAAATTCCTTATGAAACACAGCTAGGCAATTTATACTGTAAACATTATTTGGTTTACCAATCCACTCAGTTTGCTAAGTCAACTTCAGAAAAGCTTATTAAATATTAAAATCAATGAATAGAAAAAATAAAGAGTTTTTAAAAATAAGCATTGAAAAAACTACAATAATCAATGTGCTGTGGCAGCTGAAGCCATGGTATTTTAATGTATTGAGACCAAAACAAGGTCATCAGCATGAGATAGTGCATCTTTACTTTTTCAAAATTTTGCTAATTAAAATTGGGCTGTCTTTGAAGTTGGTCTTGTATACTGACATTGTATGACTGTCTGTGGCACAAGATCATCATCCATGCTTTACATGAAAGTAAGTTTGGCTGTAAAAGTACCTCCAAACATGACGTATCCTACAAGGTGCATTATCCCTGATGTCAGTCCTCGACTGGAGGCAGGGACAGTCAGTGGGATTACCTACAAAAGGCAAGTCACTTGGTTTACTTATAAAACATATGTTTTCTGTGGGTTGCATTTACTGGCCTTTGCCAAGTGCTGCACTGTCCTTCAGTCTTAGTCAGTTTGGTAGTCAGCTATAATAATAGTAGGTAAGATTTATAGAAATAATGACAATATTAAAATTGTTTATCTCAATACTTACGTTCATAGTACCCACCCAGCCTCCTCACAATCCAGTGGGCAAAAAACTGAGGCATGAAAAATTAACCTGGTTAAGGAAAAGTGAACAGGAAGATGAGGTAGGCTGATAAACCAGATAAAAACCCCTCTATTTCTTGTATTTTTTGTCAACTGCTGAGCAAGCCTGCAGCTGAAAACATGTAGCAAAATGAATACAGTATTAGGTAAATATAGAAATAACCAATTTTAAAATGAAATTGGTGTTTTGTCTCTTTTATCTTTGTTATATGAGACCATGGTGTTGAAGAATACAGTTTTGGTAATGTTATTTCCAAGAACAGTATTTACTGTACACTTTTACAAGTACTCTATACTGTATGGCCATAAATTGTAAAAGTAGAAAGTCTGTTATAATAGACTGATATTATTACTGAAGAGAGTAGACAAGTAGTTGCTTAAGCTTTTTAGTAAACTTTTGCTTGGTAGAAATAAAGTTGATCCTGATATTTCCCTACAGATGTTTGCTGAAAAATGCAGAGATGAGGTTGCTATTATCCTCTTGGGGTCAGATGAAACTGATAATTCACTAGCAACTCCTGACCAGTATCAAAACATTAAAGGTAAGAGTACATAGTAATGCTTCATAATAATGGGCTGGTTTTCCTTAAAAATGGGATGGTCTGTCAAGCAATTTAAAGCTTTCAAAAGATCATTATTCTCATATGATTGGGTATGTTGTTAACACGTTTGTCACTGACAGATGTTATGTTGACTCAGTACTCAAACTTCTAAATATCCTGAGAAGATTAAATGAAAATGTATGATAATACTTTATTGTCACAGGGATGACTTTAATAATTTCCTTCTGTGATGATCTATCTTTTGAACTGTAAAGATTATGCATTTCACCTTTGGCAGGTACTGCCAATTTATAAGTAATTATTATAATTCTGTATTCCCTCTTTTTCTCATTAGTTCTGCAAGAGCCACGCCTAGTTTCATGGGACATAATTAATGAAGTAGAACGCATAACTGGTGGGAAAAAATCTGGTGATTGGTTAGATGCTTTGGTTGTGGCTATGGATCTTCTGCATGATCCAGAGTAAGTAAAGTCTTAGATCTTTGGAAATAGCAATATACTTAGCAATTCCATTTATCATATGTCCACTGGAACCACAGTTGTGCTTGATGTAGTCATTCCAGATATGAGAAAGTCATGACAGTTTGTTCCAAAAAAGATAAACCTTTTTTACCTTCCCATTGATGATGCATTAAATACATGAGCATATCCAGGTTCAGAGGGAAAGTACAGTATTCTGTTGACCCATGAGAAATGTTGTACAGGCATAAAGTGTAATTTTACAGATTCTTAGTAGGGAATTTCCTGAAAATATTGTGTTTTTCTTGACATTTTATTATTTAGCTGTATGTTCTTTCTTGATAGTTGAATTCCTTAAGTATAACCTAGCTATGTAGTACATTGTGCAAAGTATTTGTTCCTAAAAGGAAACAAAGCTACTATTATTATATATATAACCTTTGTCAACAACTGGTTCAGACTTAAGCTTGGTAACAAGTTACAATAGTTAATGATGGCAGGTAGGTAAGTAGTGTAAAACTGCCTACTCATCTGTTGGTAACCCAATCTCTTTCTTTTGCCTTTGTGTTGTACACGTCTCCACTTTTTCTAGAGTATCCTCCCATCCCACCTAGGAGTGAGTGTCCTACATAAAAGGTGGTGGTTTATGTTCTTGTAAGAGCAAACCACAAATTTTTCAATGTAATTTGTATTTTTTTTATGTACATAAATCAGAGCTTTTTATCATAATCCCATCTCAACCACCCTGCCCACCAAAAGTTAACTGTCTCCTTATCAAGTGCCTAGGGCTGATTCCAGCTTGCACTGAGAAATACTTAGGAAGAATACAGATTGCACTGTACTCTAAAAATCTGTGATATTTTTGTTTTAAATACAGTATCTTATGTTGACCCAAGGGTCATAAATGTAGTACAGTTGTCAGGATTATTTGTGAGTAAAAGTCATGGACTAGGGACTCTTTAAGTGCTGAGCCCAATTTTAATAGTGACATCAACCATTGCCAATGTTTTTAGTTTCATGTTTTGAAGTGTTTATTTAGAGTTAGCTGAGGTGAGTAATCAAACAGATATAAATCAATTGCAAAAAAAATTGGCTTTTATGTTGTATTGTAATAGCTAGAGGAAATTATGGACCAAATTTTAGAGGATAACTAATTCTCTCTCTCTCTCTCTCTCTCTCTCTCTCTCTCTCTCTCTCTCTCTCTCTCTCTCATAGTATGACTTTGGCATACTGTAGACAGTACTTAAAGTTCTTAGTGTAGTAGTATCTCTTTATCCTCTACATGCATAGATATCTATTTTTTTTTTTTCATCTATTCCCCCTGATCTATGTCCATTTAGCTGTTCAGCTATATTTGAAGTCAACCTTGCTCCGTTGTTCAACTTTTGTTCAAGCAATAATTTGTGTTAGGAATGAATAAAACCTTTACCTTGGTATTTTGAGTTTCATTTGTTTTTAATATTCAACTAATGCCCTGGTTACTTTACCATTCCTTTTGTTACTCTTTCCTAACCATTGTCCATATAAATGTAGACAGTACAATTGTTTTTATAGGTCTAAATTGTTCAAATGTCCTGCATTTTACTATATACATCATATTTGAATAATTTTTAAATCTTTATTTTAATCTGTAAGTTATTATGAATGTTAAAACTATTAACCCATGAATTGACACATAACAAATTTTATAAGTTGTTAAGTGGTATAATCTTTTATTTTCAGTGAAGTAAGATTCAGTGGAAAAAAGATTGTGCTGTTCACAGACTTCAGTAGTGAGTTTAGTGATGATCAGACGTCAGCAATAGTTGCTGGCCTATGCAATCAAGGAATCTCGCTTAATATAATGTGAGTATATTCATATTAAATTTTGTTACATATTTTTATGACAATGTATCTGAAATACAAAGAAAAGCATGGTACTACTGTTTTAACGCAGCCCAAGCTCTGAGGTCATTGCTTATAGGTACCCCAGTGACACAAGGCAACAAAATGTAGTAGGTGAGATAACTAGGAGCCACAAATAGCAGCACAGATACCCAAATATATAAGCTTAATCCCCATTTGAAGTTGCTGTTTTTATTGAACCTCTTCTAGGTGTTTATATCTAGTGACCTCCCGTCATCTATTAATTTGTCTCCCGTCTCATAACCGTTGTGATGGTTTGTTTTTTTAATTTATTTATTTATTTATTTATTTATTTTTTTTTTTTTTTTTTTTTTTTTTAGAAATTTGTAACATTCTCTCAGTTCCTTTGCCTTATTACCTTGAAACAAACCTCCTGCTCGCACAACACAACTACTTTCTTAACTTGCATCAGATCTGCAGTTGCACATCCTCTCCCTGTCATGCTGCCTACACATAAGTTTCAACTCTCCAGGAGTGAGCTTACTACTTTAGTCACATACGCTCTGGATGCAGTATCTGTAGTGTGGCCCTGAGTTAGGGCAATTGTCTTTGGGTCACCTCCTGGCAACCCATAAGTTACACTAAATGGTAAATGAAAATATTCTATGACCCAAAAACCATCATGTCACAAAATTTTGTGCAGGTAGTCTTGAAGCAGTGAAGTGAGGATAGGTTCCATAATTAAGTTTATGCCAAGCAGGTAAATACAGATTTATAAAATGCCTTAATGCAAAACAAAATATAAGAAGATGAGAACTCTGATGTCTTCCATTTTAGTAAAACATTTATGGAAATTTATTCTTTTATTGTTGACTGCCAGTTATCTTCCTCCTCTCTCTCTCTCTCTCTCACTTGTATAGTGGATACTTTCTGCTGTTGTCATATGGTCATTCATATGACTCTCAGATTCCCAGCTTTCCAAAAGTCGGCTGACCACTTTTTGTGTGTCAGATAGATTTCACATCTTGTAAGTTTCTTCAGGCTTTATTGTTTGCTTTAAGGATTTCCTTATTAATCCACAACTGTTCTTAAAAATTTGGAAATTTTCCCATTGGTTTTTCTGTCTCTATACATGTGACTTGTTACTTTTACATTGCCATTGCAGCTCCTCTTACATGGTTAAAGGGATTTTAATAAACTGCTTCTATGCGAGATAAGGCAGCACACGTCTTGTGAGGAAGACAGTTAAAAGATGACTGTTACATCACGTCGCACAAGAGGGGGAAGAGAGGTCAGAGTCCGCCTACTCTCTTCCCATTGGCTATCACCCATATGCCACCAAACCTTGTTCTATTTTTAACCGGATCCAGCTAGTGCTTAGAGATTTTCCCCTACGTAAAGACCTTAGGTTTGTAAGTTATGAAAAATATAAATTGATAAAAGATTTGTCATTTTTATGCATGTGGTTGTGCCTTAAACCCAGGCTGGCCAGTTTGATCTTTTAATAACAGAAAGCCTCAGTCAATACAAAATATTAGATTATGGAACCTCTAAAAGCATATGTATAAATATAGAATAGATGTAGTGGCTAACACAAGCCTGTACTTGAAGTTTGTTATACCATGAAAGAGAAAGGGACTGTGTGTGTGTTAGATGTGGTATCCTTATCACTAAGGGTTGGGATAAAGAAAATATTGAGATACCAAAAATAGGTTCTTAATGTCTTAAGTGAAGTACACAAATTCACAGAGGTGCAATTATGTGTTTACAATGAATACAGCAGCAGTCCCCATACTGGGGATACATTACTGCCAGACGGGCGAGTTTGGGTTATTACATAACGTACATGATACATACAAGAATAACACAATACATTAGGGAAGTATATGAATAGACATGAAATATAAAAGAATGTAATACATACTTATGAAAGTTCATATATCGTACTGAGTGTGTCATGTACCTACACCTCCCTCCCCCTTACGCGTGTAGTACACTCTTGAGCGGACACTTTTCCTGTGAGCCTTTGAGAACGACGTGGAGACACTGGGGGAGTATCAACTAAGGACTGCTTTTCCTGGTCTAAGCAAGGGGCCACAGGGGAAAGAGGGGATATGTCAACACTAGGAGGTTATTCTTCATCACTAGACTGCACGTCTTCTTGCTCCTGTAGAAGATAACCAGTTGGATCTTCTTGCTGCTATCGGTGGGGACGAAGAAGATCCAATTGGTCATCTTCTACAGGAGCAAGAAGACATGCAGTCTAGTGACCCCAAGATCCCATGAAGAGGACGAATGTCATATACCGATGCACGTGCCCTTTCTGTGGATGCCCCGGAACTTACATTGGCATGACATCCATGCGCCTCTCCAAACAGATCTCCTTCCATGCCCAGAAGGGAACCATCTTTAATCACTGTAAGACTGCCCACAACCAGAGGATCCGCCGCGGTGACATTTTTGGATATTTAAAAATTATTGAAAGCGCCCCTGACCTTCATCATCTTTGCATCCTAGAGGCGCTCCAAATAGGGAAGGAAAAACCGAGCCTTAATGTGACTCAGGAGACCTTCCTTCTCCCTACAGCCGTCAGGAAAGCCGAGGACAACCAGGCAAGACCCGCATCCCAACCTATGCCCCTTGAGGACGACCTACAGAGCACCGAGGGTGATCGCCTAGTGAGATCTCACCCTGAGGACAACCTACAAGATCGCCCCTCGCACCCACCTACGACTCACAGACCCCCGACGTCAAGGACGAGTTTAACCCCTGCCCCGAGGACGCCCTTCCAACACCTGTGGAAGGCAGAGGCGCCGCCCTTCACCTTGGGAATGATCGGTTGACCCGCTTTCCTCGAGAAATTGCACCATCGCCGATCAGCAGTAGACTTAGATTGAGGAGAAGACAGCCATTCAGGAGCCGCCTTTCCGATGACATCACAGCCGGATAACCAACGAAAATGAAGCGACTAACTCCACAAACCAAGACACGGATAAAAGATGAAAAATCCGCGCATTACAGCCATTACATCTTGCTATCCTGTCCTGAATGATGCCCAAACAAGAAGGGTGAAACTAGTCAACGCCCCACGATAACTACCTCCTACACATCACTTAACCACCGGATATGAATATCGGTCAATTGATTGCAACCATTCCAGCACAAGAAAAGCAATTGTACATATATATTTTTAAGGGTAAAATGTTTAAGATGACTTTGAAATGATATTGATAATATCATTTCAACTTTACATGATATTGATAATATCATTTCAAAGGTTAATAACAGCTTACTGGAGTAAATCATTTTATTTTATCAAATGTATTTGTATGTACTGTAATCATGAAAATACTAACATGACATAATAATTAACAAACCTAGCATTCTGTTTGGAGGTATGTACATGTCCTGTTGGTCTTAACTACCCACATATTTTAGATATGCTCTATACAGTAGTACTGTCCTTATTTTGCTCTATACAGTAGTACTATCTTAAAATACAGATCTGTACAGTAAATATTTCAAAATCATCTTACAACAGGAAAATGTACATAAAATATACACCCAGTGTATTACATACAGTATGAGCAGAACGATGCGCAAATTTACATAGGACAAAGAAAATGTGCTTGTCTGAATGATAGGGGATACTTAAGAGTAACAGTTGTAGGTGGCTTGAATTTAATTTTGCAACATGACTTTGAAATATTAGGGTGTTCTGGGATAATAGTCTGAGGTATATTTTTTTTTTTGAACAGTCAAGTTTGGCAATGAACTGTTAAGATAGGCAGTTATAAGCATTTTAGGGGTGTATATAGCCTATTTAAGGTAACAGTAGTAGGAGGGTACTGTAATGTAAGATTACTCTGGGTGTCTTGGGATGATGATTTAGGGTGTATTTTTGTTTGAAATATTAAATTGTTTAAGTGTGATAATTTAAGGTATATTTATGTTGGAACTATCAAATTAAGCAGTGAAATGTTAAAATGGGCAATTATCATTTTAGTTTAAGGGGTACAATGTACAGTATTTGGCAGTTATAAGCATTTTTAGAGGGAATTTTTGCATTTCTGCAGATTTTACAATTCCATGGTAGGTTCTGGAACCTATTCCATGTAAAAATGGAGGAGCACTGTACACAAATTCACAGAGGTGCAGTTATGTGCATACAATGAATATAGCAGCATTCCCCGTACTGGCGGTACATTACTGCCAGACGGGCGAGGTTGAATTATTACTTATTGTACATAATGCATGTAGGAATAACACATTTAATACATTAGGGAAGTATAATAAATGGACATGAAATATAAAAGAACATGATATACATATATACAAAGGTTCGTACATCATACTGAATGTCTTTCATGTACCTACAGACTGAACTTTTGTTTGGGGCAGGACACCTCATCACATTGCTTCTTATGCCAAATGGAACTTCACCAACTAACTCATATTGATGTCAGGTTGAGGAACTTAGCCAAATCTGTAACCCAGTGGTACAGAATAACCATATATATAAGTAGAATAACCTAAATTTTACCTTACCTGGAAAGGATAAGAGTAATTGGTGTCAATTTGTAATTGATGCTGGTTGATTTAGTAGGTACAATGGTAAGAGAGTTGGTTCAAATTCTGCATTCAAGTTTTATAATAGGACTTGCTGAATTCAGCAGAATTGGTCATATGTACAATGCAATTACTAAGTTTTTTATGAGTAGTTTATCATAAAGGTTTTTTAATTTAACTTTGAAATTAGTATATCTTGTTTATATTCCTATAATTTTTGGTTAGTGCCATTAATTATGTATTGTCAAGTTCTTACAGTTTTATGTCTTTTATACAGAGGTCCCCTTTCCTAACAATTATTTCGTGGTGTAACTGTGAGGTTTTCCTCGTATTACACCTTTGAAACCTCTTTACTCTCAGTCACTTTTCATTGCTGAATGACCTCATAGGTCCCAGTGTCTGGCCTTTGGCCTAAATTTTATGTTCCATTCCATTTATACAGTGGTCCGGAGATTTTAGATGACAGTGCTGATGATAGTGGGGATGTTGATGGCCCTGGACCAAGCAATGGATTGCAGCCTTTCAAAAATGGTGTACGAACAGTTCCTAAGAATTGGAATGGGAAACCAAAGACTGCTGTTCAGCTTGCAGGAGAAGCAGTTGCAACCAGAGTAGTTGCAGAGGTTTGTGAGTTTTTAGTTTTCAAGTTTCATAGTATATATATTCCAAACTGTCATAAATACAGAGGTAGGTGATGTGGAGTGTTTGTTCACTGTTAGCATTTCCACCACCCATATGAGGAAACTGAGCTGTGCTTGCTAAACTCTTAATATATGTTTTTATATAAGTAACTTACCAAGTAATTACATAGCTATAGTTGCCACTGTAATGACAGCAACTTAGATTCAAATTTCGCGGGTAGCACTTCAGTGTAGTTTGTGTAGGTGATCAGCCCGTCCCACTAGCGGAATATTGGAACGACTTAGCAAACAATTCTCATTCATTTTATGCCTTATGTCCATCAGAGGGGAAGAGGCTGGGCTCCAATTCTGTAATTACTTGGTAAATATATATAAAACTTTATTTTATTATAAAAATGTCATTTTTATATGAGTAACTTACCAAGTAATTACATAGTTGAATCCCACATTGACAGGAGGTGGGATACATGGACGTAGTATTCTACTCCAAAAACATTGTCATGTAATGAATTTGAAATAGAAAAGTTGCTAGGATTGAATACAATGCTCGTCATCCTTTATTAGTTAAGAGAGCTTGCAGTATAAAATTGCAACTAGTTGACCTGTAGTGGCATGGCGGTAGAGCTAAGGGTTGCCTCTACTTAAGTGGGAGCTTTGTAGGTAAGGAGTACTCTGATGGCTACCAAAGCATTAGTGGAAGTTATGCAGCTAAGGAGTTATCTAATAGCTAGCAAAACTTTAATAGGTGCCCTTGCTCTGGGTGCAGTTCAACGTAAAAAACAACCAGATACACGTCGCCTACACTGAAATAACACCACAAGCTATCCACTGAAAATGGTAGGTGTTCCAGGTACTTTGTACCCCCTGGCTCCTAAAAAAAACCTCACCAAAAGGTGAAGAGATAGTAAGAGAAAATCTTATGCTTCCTCCTGCCATACCAAGCCAGTCACTATCATGCGGTACTGCAGAATTTACATGCTACTTAGCTGGCGCCAGTCTGGAGTTGGCACCAGGCGAGCTGTGGAAGCTTGCGGATTAGTATAAGTATTGCTGGTGCCAGACTGTAGCTGGCACCAAGTGAGCTGGGCGCCAGCCAAGCTGCTGGGAGATTACAGATGCCTTAAGCTAAAGTTGTCGCCAGACTTTAGCTGGTGCCAGGCAAGCTGAGCACCAGGGGAACCTGAAGCTCTGGGCGCTGGGGCCCTCTATAGCTGGGGCCAGACTTGTAGCTGGCGCCAGGTGAGCTAGCAGCTCGAGGCTGTGGAAGCTCTGAAGCTGGCGACAGACTGTAGCTGGTGCCAGAAGAGCTGGGTGCCAGCAGAGCTAGAAGTTCAGGTTTTACTTCTTAAGATAGTGAGATGCGAAGGACAATTATACTTCCAGTAGGTTGATGCAGAATGGAAGTAATGGCCGTATGTGCCTGTGAGACTTGAAGGACGATATACTTCCAATAGGCCAATGCCAAATGGAAGTAAGGGACATGTGCCTGAAAGCTGAAAGCTAAAGAAGTAGAGGCTGCTCAGATGACCTTAGCTTTCACTAAAAGAAGGCAAAGTTGTTCTTCTGAATCTGAGAGTGTTTCAGAAATTCTCTTAAGGATGAAGGACAATGCGATCTTAATCCAGGGGCGAGGGTTCTGGACCAAACATCAAAGGACAAGAAAGCCCTCTAGATTATCAAGTCCTGTTCAGATAAATACCTAAAAACTCCAATTGGACAGAGAGTTCACTCTTTCCCCCTCAGAGTTGGTGAGCACTCCTGGGTGCTTGGAGCATGCGCTGGTGCCAGGTTGTAGCTGGTGTCAGGTGAGCTGGACACCAGGCGAGTTAGGAATTCGGGAGCTGGACGGAGCTCCTGGAAGCCAAGGATTTCGTCCATTAAGCTCTAAGGGAGAAAGAACAGATCCAGGTCTCGGATGGAATGGATCCTCATTCTTGGCAAAAATCAAAGGAAAAAATGAGGATAACTTCCTAGCTGTGTGTGAAAAAGGCTTTCAAGGTCTTTGAGAAGATGAAAGATCAAGGTCTGTGTGCTTAAGTAGAGATAAGCATAGATCGGTACCTCTTCAAGGAAAGCGAGAGAACCTAGATCTTCTCAGAAACAAAGAGGTAATCTGCAGCAGAGTCAGAGGTGTCTAAAAATAAGAGACAAAGAGTCTGAGACACCAGCTTTGAAAGACAACCACTAAGTCTGGGAGACAGAGGAAGAGGGTGACTTCTGAATCTTGTAATAGCCTCTGCAACATGTCTCGAAGACTCTTCGGAAGACAATCCTATGGACAGTCCGGCGCCTGTCTGGGCAAGAGCGGGCCCCCCTGGTAGGATCTCTGGAGCTAGGTTGTCTGAGAAGACACAGTTTTGGGGAAAGATCTTGAAGAGTCCACCCACAACTGTAAGTAACTGGAAACTGAGCCTGAGACTGTTCAGCGCTTCCTCGCTCATGTAGAAGGTTCCTTGAAGAGGCAAACAGGTCCAAGATTGGCTTGCTTGATACAATAAAGAGATTCTAACAACTCGGGGTCAGAAGGCCATGATGGGAAGGACAAGCTTCTGATGGCCCAGTACGTCCTTCGATGCATAGTTCCTGAATAAATCAAATGACTAGAAGACTTGGTTGATCTATCAGCGAAGGAAGAACACGGCTGATTGGTCGAGAGGGAACGCTGGATCCAGCTCCCTGCTTAAGTAGATGTGTTAGGACTGAGGTCTGATCCAATTAGACTACCATAGAGCTAGGGTCGAGCAATACTAGAGCCGTAAGAGAAATGCTTTAGCTCTCCAAAGTATAAGAGAGGTTCCGTTCTTCTTGGGACCAAGTCCTGGACATCTTCCCAGTTCTTCAAATGGGCTCCTTTGACCTAGATCTGAGGTGCTGAGAAGAAGTCTAGAACTAAGTACAGCAGAAGAAGGAATTCCCTTGCACAAGTCGTGTTCAGACAGCCACCACTGGAAATCCGACTAAAGAAACCTGGGCTAAGAAACAACACAGAGGTGTCCGACTGTGTTTCCCTGTCCTGGTAAAGGATACTGTCAAGAGCCTCCGAGCTCCTTTTCTTCGAAGATAATGAAGAAGTCAGTCGACATGTAAAGACTGAAGTAATGCCCAGACAAAAGGGGAAGTCAAACGCAGGAAGCGCTAGTAATCGGGAGAGGTCGAAGCACAGATTCCTGATTGGGAAGCCTTTTCCCGAAAGGCGGGACTAAAAAACTTTCTGGAGTTTGGATGGGGATCTGGAAGAGTGCTCCTTGTATATCCAAGCTCCTATCCAATCGCCCTGGAGAATGGGTGAAAGAACTATCTGGATCATCTCCCTGTTGACCTTCATCTACTGTCTAAGAGAGAGAAATGAAGAACTGTGGTCATGCACCCCATCGTCGGGAGCCGAGTATAAGAAAAAGTGTCAAGCTCTCCAAAACTAATGTTGGAACAGTGTCGTTTGGGAGCAATAGCCCATTGCAACTATGTGAATCTCACAGTAGAGACCACCAGAGATCTCCTTCTAGAGAATACAAAACAAGAGCAGAAAAAACTTTCCAAGTCTGTACGTGACAGGGCACGGAAACAATCTGAGGAGCCCAGCCTCTGGCGCTGGTTGCTCTGACACTGGAAACTCGGACACTAGACTTTCGGTTGATGGTGTAATAGGCCCAACAAATAACTGAGTTGGTGCTTGAATGGTCTCCAATGAAGCATAGGAAGGGCCAAAACCGATGTAGGAAAGTGAAGAGGTAGTGTCTGTAATCCTGGGTGTGGTGTTAGATAACTGACTGCTGGTTTGAAACGGACAGGAGAACGAGTGGACATAGGACACAGGTGGACATTCAAACGTCAGTTCAGACACTGGGTGTTCGGATAGTAGTCACTCGACCACTGTGCACTCGGATACTGAACCTCAGAGGCCACTGAGCCCTCGGACACTAGGATACATACGAATGCTCTTAACCTAGGAGATCGGAAGGTGGGAGCTCGGAACTCGGGAGTTCAGAACTCGGGAGCTCAAAACTTGGACCCTGGGAACTCGAAAATGGGCTCTTGGAATTTGGGCGCTCTGAACTCGGGAGCTTGGAACTTGGACGCTCTCTGACTCTGTCTAGATTCGGAGAGCAATGACGACAACCACTGACGCACCAAAACTGGGAAATATATCGTTATAACAGCTGAGATAAATCCGAAAAAATGCCACTAGTGTCACTAATATACACTGTGATCCATAACTAACCAAACTGGGATCCGGGAAGTGTCAATGAAGCCTGTCGTCCACACTGGGATCCTTATCTTGTTCACAAGTGGGATCCGTAAACCAAAAGAACGCCATTGGCACCACTACTGCCAAGGCAAGCACATCTTTATGGATGCTTTTCCAATGGCTGTCCGTTGAGACCTGTGGACAACAGCCTGGACTGAGGGTTAACTATCCAGGGGCAAAACCCTTTCGGACTCTTGTGGACCGACAGTATGCCTCCTCCCAGGTTTAAGGTAGTCTAACAGGGACTGGGTTTATGAGATCCTATAGGGCCAGATAGTTACCTCCTCCACTACACATCCAACAAGACACCTTTCCAGTGGCTGTCGGCTGATACCTGGGACTGCAACAGGCTCGACTGGGAGCAACAACCCTTGGACTTCCAGTTTGCATCCTAGGAATTGTGGGGAGTTTGACAGGGACCTTCTGTCTAGGAGCATCAGAGGGCGAGTAGTCACCTCCTCCACTGCACCACACTTTTCTATAACAAGGTTAACATCTGTTAACTGTGACACAAGACTGGCAAAGGTGTGGAAAGGGAAGCAAGGGAGCCAGGTGTGGTGGCATGTGGTAAGATGGCTAGTAGGAGAGAATTAGCGCTGGTGCTAGTGCTGGTGCTGAGCGCATGAGAGGGTGCTGGGGATGAAGCTCGCGCCCAAGATCGATGTCAGCAAGCTTGTAGGTTCGTAGCCACCAACAAAAACTCCCAATTCTCTCTGTACTACTTTCTGCCTAACATTTTCAGTTCTGTAAAGGAAGGTGTGATGGTTATGTCAAAAATTTATTTATTGGAGGCTTCCAGGAAGCATAGGTCTGGTAAATAAATCATAATTGCAAAAGTTACAGACCTAATGAAATGGCAAAATACCCAAGAACTACTTTCAAGGCAATTATCGGTGGCTTGCGCGAAGCATATGGCCAATAAACAAATCATAAATTGCCAAAATTATGGCCTAATGAAAGATAATAATGCAATGTTGTAATATCTAAAAATTACTTCGAAGGAAAAACATTATTGGCATCTCGCCAGTAGTCTATGGTTGGTAAACAATTCATGAATTGCAAAAGCTTTTGCCTAATGAAAAGGCGTAATATATGCTGATTACTTTATGATGGAATGCCGTAACATCCAAGAATTACTTTTAAGACTAAACTATTATCTACGGCTCGCTAGAATATTAAGGACGTAAAACAATTAACAAAATGCAAAGGTTATGGCCTAATGAAAAGCCTAACACAAACCAATCATTTTATAATAGAGTGTCTAGTTACTTTATAATGGAGTGTCATAATGCTCGAGAATTACTTTTAAAAACAAAACTACTATTGGCAGCTCGCTAGTAGTTTATAGCTGTAAGACAATTCATAAATTGCCAAAGTTATGGAATGTCGTAATATCCGAGAATTACTTTTAATGCAAAACTATTATTGGCGCCGCCAGAAACCTAACAGGTAAACAAACCATCAATGCAGATGGCATTGTTTACCGGTGGTTCGATGATGACTGAATCAACGTAAAACAGAATAAAAAAAAACTTGTCCTGAAAGATATGAGCTTGAAGGCTACAATGTACACGTTGCAATGGTTGATTTAAAGAATCCTCCATTGGAATCCAATAAAATAACTGGAAAATAATGGAAAAAGCTACCTCCAGACCAGGCGTTGTCACCATAGATGGCAGGAAACGCATGAGAATTGTTTGCTAGGTCGTTCCAATATTCTGTTTGTGGGATGGACTGATCACCTACACAAACTCTATTGGAGCGCTCCCTGCGAAATTTTGTATCTAAACTGCCGTTCAAGTGGAAACTATAGCTATGTAATTACTGTACTTGGTAAGTATATAGGAACCTAACCCCATCGTAAGTAGGGCAGTACCTGTATAAAACTTTATTTTATTATAAAAATGTCATTTTATCAGGAGTGTACGGTGAAGTTTCTGGAGGACTAAGAAATGTTATGAAAAGAAATGTGTTATAAGTTTATTGAAATTTAAGGCTATCAGTTAATCTAAATCAGTAGTTGAAATAGTAATTGTGATTTTGTTATGAATTGGATTAAATTTGGGAAAGGAGTAGCATTTACCTTTTAGTTTTATGCTGAAAATACGTTAAATACAAGTATTTTTCATTGTATGGTTATTGAAGGTAATTTGTATTGCAGTGATTGACCTGTTAATTGTGAAACAATGGTAAGTAATGGTGACATTAATTTTATATTTCATTTTCTTTTAGGCAGATGGTGGTATGTATAGTTTTGAAGATGCCATTCCACAATTAATTTTCTTTGAGAAACGGTCATCTGGTAGTGCCAACTGGAACACTCTTTTGGAAATTGGTCCTAGTTTCCAAATTGCCATTACAGGGAGAATTAAGGTAAGATGGTGTCAATAATTTTGTCTTGTAAGCTGCTGTAAGGAAAGAGGGGGGGGATAATGTTTTGTGACTTGAAACTCTTTAGCAGACGTATCTTACTGCCTTTTATTTTAACTTTAAATTAACATAAGTTTTAAGTTTTTGATTGTTGATTGTTAAGCAGTATAGTTAAATGTAAACATTTTTTATCAGTCATACTAAGGATTTTGGTCACTGTCTACTCTGATAGTCACTGGAGCTATCTAAGTTACATGTCATTAAATGGCTGTAGGGATAACCTGGAATTGGAAGTTTCTGGTGTTTAAATGGTTTTCACATTTCCTGATCTTTCCTGTATTTTTGTACATAACACATTTTACATAGAGGTGGTTGAATACCAGAGCTTTTAATCCACTTAATACAGATTAGAGGGAAAAGGAAAAGTAATTTGGCAAAATGTATCATTTACGTCTTTTATGTGACTTTTTCAATGTTATTGTTATGTGCTTTTATGAAATCATCCACTCTGCTTTTAGCTCCTTTCTTTTTTATTTGTGTCTGGAGCTGGATTCTGTGAAATGCTTGGTGGAAAGGAGAAAAGTAGATATGTCCTTGTTGCCATAGGTCATTGATAAATTGATTGATTTTTGTATTTTATCCTATGTAATTAACCTGTTCATAGAAGTTGATTTTTGCATTTTATCCTGTGTAATTACCTGTTCATAGAAGTTGCAATTTGTTGCAAAACATAATGCACATAAATAATCTTGTTGTAGTTGTAACTTATTGAAGTATCTCCGCATGGCTGCAGTCGCTCATTTTCAACAAAAGGGATTGGAGGCCTCATGAAATAAGGACAAAGACAACAAACTCTAGGCTTTTAGAGGGAAAGGAATGCAAGGGAAGATCAGAATAACTGACCCTTGGGATATCATTCTTTTCACCATATCCAGCAAGGACTGTGGAAATTAGAACCTAACTTAGTAATTGGCAAGGTGAAGGAAGTAGGTCCTTTTGAAGGGAAATTGGGGAAGTTGGAGATTATTCACTTAGATCTGTAAAGAGGAAAAGGGAATGTTCATAGTAATTGTATGTAAAAAAAAAATTCTCTTTCAACATGGTCATAGTTAAGGTGGGGTTCAAGCAATCAAAGAATAGTGAAAATTTGGATGAAACAGAAAATGTTTAAATTTTCTCTATAACTACATGCAGCCTTCAGTAAATGGTATACACATATTTCATAAAAAATCATCATAGTTTAGTAGTTATGGAGTGTCCCCCAAGCCAGCCTACAAACTGGTCTGTCATCATCTTCAATGTTTATTTAGCAGCTTATCAACTCCTAAATCTCCACCAGGCCTTCCTCCTCATCTCTTTCCCCCCCTCTCACCATGGTTTCCTAGGCCATCCTACATACCTTTTTCTTGCTAAAACTAATTTAACCAACTGCTCCTCATCCCCTCTCATCTCATGCACAAACCCAGTCTCTGAGCTCTCGGCCTTTTTCCAGTGTCTTGAAACCACATCTCACCACCAATTCCTAATTCATGTTATGATCTTCCCACCATACTTTGGCCACAAATCCTAACTTGGTCATACATGGAACAAACCTGGAGTTGCAAGGAACTGGTGGCATCTGTCCTCTGTCATGAGTTAGGTGGAACAACCACTGACCCAAGCTGGGACACGTGACGTATCAATATTCCTCTTACCGCCTTTGAGTGAGGACGTCTTGTTCTTTCTCTTCTCCCCAAAGCTGGTTTTTTGTTTGCCCATGTTTTCTTTCTCTGTTTCAGTGTGAAGGTTTTGTGTGCTCATGGGGAAGAGTTGTGTTTATCATGGATACCCAAAACCCTGCTGTTAGCACCATCTCTGGTTCCCAAAAACCTCAGATTTGCCCTGGTGTTGGAGGATTCCCATGTTCTCCCTTCCTAGCCTCCATAAATACGGGTCCCCATTCAACTTGCTGTAGGTGCAGAGCAAATGTATGTAATGTTACTACTCCTTGTTCAGGATGTCGTTCTTGGTCGGTGGATCAGTGGAAGAGGTTCTCCAAGAAGGGTCAGCACAAGAGGAAGACAAAGATGCCAGCTTTGTTGGTTGGTTCTGCATCTCCTTCATCTTTTTAGCCTCCTCTTGAGACTGCCCCTTCTTTTGTGAGGCCAGTTCCAGTTGCTTTGCCTTCTGTATTAGATTTTTCCCATACCCCTTCCTGTTCTTCCAGCGATTCGTTGAGGGAAGTATTGGGAGGGGTTTCGGGAGAATTTTTATCTAATTATGCCTCTTTTTTTTTTTTTTTTCCTTCGGGGATGGGGGTGGGGGAGAGTTGCCATCTTTATCCCTCTTTCCAGCCTCTGATACACAGAAGATGAGTGTTTGGGCATCATTAGGCTTATCAGGAGTACCAAGCTTGGATGGCCTGTTGTCTCTTGGCTTCCTGATATCCAGTACCATCTACCGTGGCTGTTCCTGCTCCTCAGCGCCTCTGCTATACGGGGTCTAGTGCTGCAACATCTAGCAGGACGCATATGGTACCAACCGCGCATCATTATGGATCACCCTTTGTTCTGCTGACAGTGGTACCAACAGCCTCCTCACGTGATTTGTCTGCTGTTGTGACGTCACAGCCAGTTCCCTCCATGACGTCTTTGGCTTCGTCAACCTTAGTGACATCACAGCCCACTGCTACTATGACGTCGTCCACTGCGCTGTCTGTGGATATCCTGCTCAAAGCAGTGTTGGAGGGACTAGATTTGGTGATTGAGGAGGAATGTATTCGTGCTTGTAAGAAGAGGAGACATAAATCTTATGCGTCTTCTTCTTTGTCGTCGCCAACATTGCAGTTGTCTGTGTGCCCTGTACGTGCTCCGGTCAAGCATTGGAGAATTAGGGACTTGTGTCAGATCCTAGTGCCAAGAAAAGAAGGATCATTTCTTCTTTGTCTTCGAGCCAGAACAGTCACACCTCAGTCAAGAGGCATGTTACAGAATTGGCAGTGGCTCCCAAGTTGTCAACTTTACATGACCGTGGTTCTCCCATGTTTGTTCATCCTCAGAAGGCTACAGATGTAGGGGATGTTCAAACCTCCTCCTCTTTGGCCATGGGTTGTGACTCTTCAGCCATTGAAAGTGTTGGGACATCTTCAGGAATCGTATGGATGTATACAGGAGTTAGCATTTGTCTGGTGGACTCGGATACACAAGGGCCTCTCTCTAAACGGAAACGTGATACAGTGCGTATGTCTCCTGTTTGGCCTACTAATGTTCGGAGGAAGGATGTCAGCACTCCGATCAAGAGATCCTGTGTTGTGGATTCTTCTGATGATGCCCAGGCAGATGTGAATGGCCATGGAGTGTCTAGGTTGGTAGAGGATGGAGATGGTAGTCATCCATCGGGCTGTTGATCAAGGTCTTGTTCACCCAGAGGTGTTCGTGGTTCCTCTCGAGTGAGTCACGGCCGAAGGAGTGTGGGTAGTCTCGGTTGTAATTTGTCTCCGGAACAGTCAGATGTGAGGAATGTCGGAACTGTCGGACATGAATGTACGTCGTTCACGGTCGGGATCGAGGAGCAGATACCACGGCTGACATTTGTCTTCCCTGGGTTGTGGGTGTGACACTACTAGGCTGGGGGAGGATTCTTGTGTGTCGTGCGACAAGGGTTCTTTGGGTTCCAGAGCAGATCTTCAGGATCATCCTGCTCCCTCCACTTGGGGTGGTCAGATTCCACAGAAGGTGGAGGATTTGGAAAGCCAGGAGTTTCTTTCCTCTTATGCAGAGGTTATAGATCTGATTCGTCAGTTCACTAATCTTTCTAAGAGGACTGAAACTTTCTGTGATCTCTCCTGCAGGTATCGAAGCACTTTTAGGCCCTGAGAAGGATGTTAGGACTTCTTTTGAGTTGCTGTGCTTCAGTCATGTGGATTCAGTCCTTCGTCATGTAAATTCATTGATCTTGGGTCGGGATAACTCATTATGATCGATTATATCTCTCAAGTTTCTCCCATCCCCTCTACTTCACCATAGGAGATATTATACAGCACTAGTTGTTCCACTGCTGAGTAGACAGATCAATTCGGATATTGTACGTTTACGGCTGGGCCTAACTTTGGAATCAGGATAGGACAGAGTGACCCTCCCTAACGTGTCAAGAAGTGGCTACATTGGAGTTGATGGCTTCTTCAATCTTCCAGACAGCATCTTGGTTGGATTTATGGTCGACAACATTTGGAGTCCCAAATGCTGCTGCCGAAAGGTATACTGGAGGCAGCCCTTGATATGAGTCTGTCTGATACAAACGATAGGCTAGTACAGCAGGCAATAAGTAAATCTGCTGCTACTTGACCTAGTTTTGTGAGACAGACGCAACAACCCCCACCGAAGAAGGTAGTGAGACCTGCTCCTGCACCTAGACCTCCTCAATCTGCCTCTTCAGCGAAGAAATCTACAACAATGACCCTTTCAGAGCCGTGCTGCAAGAGGGAGGGATAATAGGGGCGGAAGCAGAGGTATGAGATGATAGAGTGGTTGCCTCTCCCCACTCATTGCCACCAGTGGGGGGATGCCTGGAGAGCCATTGGGCTATGTGGCAGAGATATGGGGCAGAGCCATGGGTAGTAGATGTCCTTTGGGTAGGTTATCTACTCCCATTCGACTTCACTGCTCCTCCTTCAGATTGCCCTCTCCTTCACCTCTCTTGCGATTTGGGATCACAAAAACACCTGGTACTGCGAGAGGAAGTGAAGAAGATGATGGGAAAGGGAGCAGTAGAACAAGTAGTGTCCTTCCCCAGGGTTCTACAGTCGAATCTTCTGGTCCCAAAAGCCAACAGTGATTGGAGGACAATCATAGATCTGTCAACATTGAACCTGAGGAAGAGGAAGTTCAAAAATAACAGTTCAGTTGCGTCAGTGGGCTGTAAACAACTTAGTGGATCTTATGATCAGGTACATTCCAGGCTAAAGGAATGTAGTGGCCAACAACCTGAGTTGGCAGAGACAGATTCTGGAAACAGAATGGTCTCTGTATCAGGAGATTGCAGACAGGCTGTTTCATGTTGGGGGGAGGCCAAGGATAGATCTGTTTGCTACAAGATGCAACAGGAAGCTAGAGGTCTATTGTTCAGTAGTCCCAGACACGTTGCATTGGCGGAGGATGCCCTTCAACATCCATGGGATAACTTGGACATGTACAGTAATGCCCTGAACTTGCACGACTCGAGTTGCATGAATTCAGAGACGCGAACTTTTCATTGGAACCTAACTAATTGTCATATACAAGTTTTCAATGACACGCGAACATTTGCGAAACCTGAGAAACCCTGCAAAAGTGTTTATTTAATTTTTTTTGTAATTTATAAGTTTTCAAGCTTTTTATGTATAAATTAAATAACATTAAATAGTAATTCTCTCTCTCTCTCTCTCTCTCTCTCTCTCTCTCTCTCTCTCTCTCTCTCTCTCTCTCTCTCTCTCTCTCTCTCTCTCTCTCTGAGATGAGAGAATTTTTATGGTACATGAATACATGTTTGTTAGTTTTGTATGGTAAATATTAAGATTAAATAATAATAATAATAGAACTGTAATTATAAAATTTGTATGTACTTTAAACAAACAAATATCATTCCCTGATCTTTTGTGAACTCATTCAAGAGAAACTCGAGGGCAAAACTGTCAAAATGTCATTTTAGTATGACAGGAAGGGAGAGTGTTTCCGAGAGCAGGTCAAAGGATTCCTATGTAATCTCTCTCTCTCTCTCTCTCGTTCGCAGTTAACACTGACAGTCTACAACTGTAAATGTGCTAGTGTGGCAATTATTACGTTCTAAAACATAGACATAACTAAGAGTTGTATTAGTACAAATAAAAAACACTGTTCATGAAAAATCATTTCATATAAAAGAGAAAGAGACATAAAGTAGTTCTTAAAAACAAGATTGCGAAGACATCTAAAAATAGATCAGTCGGAAGGGGAAGGAAGAGAAATAGTACTTATACGTAATCTTCACACTCCTATATTTTTACGGCAACCATTTATTTTTTTTAAGGGTAATGTATTAAGCTAACTTTTAAATGAAATGACAGTAACTTTAATTTAATTTAAATGTTATCTTAATACTTTGGGAGCATGATTAGGGTTGTATTTAGTGTTTAAGTTCTAGAAATAAGCATTTTGAGAGCCCGTGCCAAACTTACGTGAAAATTTGTTTTGCGCGAGGGGTTCTGGAACCTAACCTCGCGCAAGTTCGGGGTATGACTGTATGCCTTCCCTCTGTTTTGCCTGATTTGTCATGTCCTGAACAGACTGATGAGGTCCCAGAATCTCAAGATGACTCTGATAGCTCCTTTATGGCCTTAAGCAGAATGGTTTCCTGATCTGCTTTTTCTGCTGTCAGAGTTTGTGAGAGAGATACCTCCCTGGCACAATCTGCCATGTCAACCTCATGTGGAGAGGTATCATCAGTCAATAGAATCCCTATCTCTTCACAGGTGGAGACTATCAAGTATCTCCTGTGAGCAAGAGGCTTTTCTCGAAGAACAGCGTCTCAGATGTCAGGTTATTTCAGCAAGTCCTCGACATCCGTGCACTGTACCAGGGAAAGTGGTCTGTCTACTGTGATTGGTGTCATAGACTGGGTTCCTCTCTGCTTTGAACCTCTATTCAACAGATAGCTGATTTCCTAGTCTTTCTCAGAACAGAACTTCTTTCTGTGTCTGCCATAAAGGGTTACAGAGCTGCTTTGGCTTTAGTTCTACGTATGAAGGTCGTGGATATAGCTATATCTTGGGAGATATCTGTGCTGATTAAGAGCTTTGAGCAGTCCTGTTCACCTAGAGAGCTCAAGTCTCCTAGTTGGGATTTGACTCTTGTATTGACTAGCCTTACTCGAGCCCCCTATGAACTGTTGTGGCAGTCTTTGCGGGTAGACATTTGACCCTGAAAGCAGTCTTCATTAGCATTAGCATCATCAAAAAGGGTAGGTGAGTTGCATGGTCTGTCTTATGATGTCAAATATACCAGGGGTTGGAGGTCAACAGTTTTCGAATTTATCCCAGAATTTGTTGCTAAGACTCAAAATCCCTCAATTCATGATGACACATATGTCTCCTTTTCTATACCTTCTTTGGGAGACTTTGTTGACAGTGACCCTGACAAAGTGTTGCTGTGTCCTGTGAGAATGCTACGTGCTTATCTGAAAAGGACCAGACATCTCAGACTGGGATGTCGAAGAATTTTTGTTAGCACAGGCCGAGTCAAGAAAGTGTCCAAGAATACCGTCTCTTTCTGGCTACGAGAAATACATAAATGCATATTCATCATCAGCAGTTGTTTCAGCCAATAGTGTACATGCAAGAGCGCATGACGTTAGAGGGCTGAGTTCTTTAGCATTCACGAATAATTTATCTGTTCATAGAATTTTGAATGCTGGTTCATGGCGTCGGCAAACCACTTTCACTTCCTTCTACCTGAAGGATATTGCCATAGGTCCTTAGACACTTTTTCCTTGGGTCCAGTGGTGGCTGCTCAACAAGTTGTGTAGCTTATCCAGTGCCCCTGGTGAGACAGTTTGTATCTAGCCTAAGATTATGGTATGAAAGTGAAATGAATGAGATGACTGGTCTCTTTTCTTTTCTCTTTTCTGTCTTCTTTGCCTACGGGCAGTATGAAGTTTGTTCCATCGTGAGCTTGAACGGGCATGATACATGTGAGTGCAGTGGCCATGCTGTTAGAGTAATCGTTAATGAATGAAGTTACCTTTCAGTAGCAGAACATTCCTCTCTTTAGCAAGGAGAGAGAGGGATGATAAACCTACATGGGTGGCTACGTTGGTTTGCTATGTGAACAGATTGCTCTTCATCTTCTGCTTATGCAATGAACTTTGGTGTTGTATTGAAACCCAGAAGTCTGAACCTAAGTTACACACATATCTAAGGTTCAGAGGTGTAGGTCTTCTTTCTTAGATTTCTCTTATAGAAGGAGAATGATCAGGTGTGGCAAACCCCGAGTCGATTAATGATACTTACCTCTCACCAAGAGTAAGTCTATCCTATTGTTAAGACCCCAGGTTTGTTCTATGTATGAACAAATCGCAAATTTTTTAAATAGATTGTATTTTTCATAACTAACAAACCTGCAGTCTTAGCATTTAAGGCCCACCTCTAACCACCCTTTTGACAGTTTAACCTGGGTTAGAAGAATACTGATACATCACAAGTCCCAGCTTGGGTCAGTGGTTGTTCCACCTAACTCGTGACAGAGGACAGATGCCACCAGTTCCTTGCTTATATAATTCTATTGAATTTTTTTACCGGTTCTGGCTGGCGAGGGAAGATTTATCATAATGTTAAGACCACATGTTTGTTAGTTATGAAAAATACAAATTATTTTTTAAATTTGTGATACTCTATGGTCACACCTGAAAATCTCAGGGGGTGGACTGTATGATGCTTATTTGCTCAGCAGAAAATATTGTCACAGTAAATTATAGTAATTTACTGAAAAAGTCCTATCAAAATTGGTAAAAATATATTACAGTATTTGTAAACTAGTTATTTCACAGATTTCCACCAGTTGGTATGAATATCTGAACAATGTTTATGTATCTTAATATTTCAGTGTATGTAGAACTATTAGTATAGGAGTGGTAGGCATGTGGAACATTTGAAAAAATGGGACAAATTTTGTACCCATCTAAATTGTATTCCTAGCTTAAATTTCATAGCCATCATTTATAAATAAGGATTTGTTTTACCACAAAATAGGGTAAGAGAAATGTTTGTAGGGTTTTGCTGAGATCAGTGGTTTTAATATCAAAATATTCAATGTATACATACTGTTTGACCAATCCTGATTTCGTCCACAAAGGTATCCCTTCTTGTGCTTTATATTGTCCTTGTAATTTGAAATAGAATGTCCCTAAACCAAGATAATTCATTACTTCACCACATCATTTTGTGTTTTCATGTAAGGATGAGATTTTTGTTGTGGTTTTCACTGTACATGTAGTTTGTAAAAAAGAAAAGGTTATTGGTATGTATTATTTCCAGAGAAAATATTCCCTGATAACTTCATAATAGTAACTAATAACTGAAGGAATCAGGGAACCAATTTTGTAGGATATTTTTGTAGTTATGTTAACTGGGACTGCATTTCATAAACCAGTACTGTAGTTGCTACTAACCTTAACAGTATAAAGCATGTTGGAGTTTCCGTGACATTTTTGTAGAAAGTGCATCTTGAATGGCAGACAATAATAGAAATATGCATCTCAATTAATTATCAAACAATCTTTATATTCACCATAGAATAGGGAGTTATGTTATGCCTGAATTACTGACTTTGTGATTTTAGTGAATTCCAGCAAAGTTCCTTAGGTTTGTCTAGGTGCTCCAGATGATGAAATTTTATTAGGTACAAGATCCCATACCCCTTTTTTGTCCAATTTGGCTGCTACAGTATTAGTATATATTAGTGTGAGCTAATAGTTTATAGTATGCATGGCTAAGAGGAAAACTTTTATCTTATTTTCTTCATTAAAAGTATAATTCACAATTTTGTGATCTGGATTTTTCAGATTAAACATTCTACAGTTCCTACATGGAAAACAGCATATGCATCTGATGAAAGTGCAGCCATTATTAAAGAAACTTCATTCCACCGAAACGATGATGCACAAACTCCTGTGGATGAAGATGAGGTTATCCCAGGCTATAAATATGGAACAACATTGGTACCATACATAGGTGAGTTTGTTATCCTTCATCTTTGCTGTGTACCTTATGAAAATTTCTGAAAATATTTTTTTTTTTTTTTTTTTTTGTACTAAGTATCTACTGGGAAATTGAAAGGATCATTGTATTTGTATGATTTTTAAAATACATTGATAATCTAGCCCATTTATGTGCATCAAGTAGTCTTGGATGCTTAACTCTCTTAAAAGAAAGAGGGGAAAATTAAAGCCAACCAGTAATTTTCATGTATTGGTGGATTCCCACTTCTCCAGCCGTGAATGAGGTCTCTCTCTCTGTGTAATCATTCCTAAAAATTAGGCTTCTTTGTGCCGGTGATTCCTAAGTTGTAACTGTAGATACTAAGTATGGAACACCATTCAGAATTCGTGGCTCTGATTGTCAGACAGCAAGCCTTGGGTATGACAAGCATCCTGCCCTTCATGTAAGGTTCATGGAATTCTGCATATTGCTTCCAAAGCTGAGAGAATAGGATCTTCCCTTGGTTGATTCTTTGATTTTTCTCTGCTGGTATGTGTATGTTGCTAGTCATCCCCCTTCATTAGAGGATAGAGGCTCTTTGATGGGAATTCTCCAATTCAGTAACTTCTTAGGGTTTCAGGGATTCAGCTTCTCTGCCTTTGTGGCTGTAAAATGTTTTCTAGAGGTAATGTTTGAAGAATTGCTGTTATGCTGTTTATGAGCCTAGTCATTTCCATCTTTTTCAAGGTGTGCACAAAGATATATCAAGCATTTCTTTGCATAATGATATTGATGTTGAAGTGACAGAACCACTATTTCCTGCAAACACCTCTTCAACCTTTTTTTGTAGGTAATCAAGGAAGGACCTCTGATTAAATCTATACCACTCTTCCACAGTTAGCAGACTTTCATGCAAAAAACTGTCATTCATGAAAGTTTGGATGGCTCACTTGATCAGATGGGAACTGCTTGGACCTGACTGGGATGCTTTGTTGACACTAAGGCAGTTGTTCCAACTTTGCAAACTTGAGGTTAATGAGTGAGCTGCATGTCTTTTTGAAAGTTTATGCACATCAAAGTTTTGAAATTAATAGATCTGTCATTTGCAGCCACCTATGTAGAAGAAACAGTATCTAGCGGATGAAGGCCATTTTTGCTCTTATCCTTGGCTTAGTCTGAAGAAGGACTTTTCCTTTCATTGTCAGAATAATTTATCTATATCTAGGAACCAGGGGATCCAGAAGTACCTCTAGACTTAATGTTAAAGGGATGGATCATGAAGCAAAGAACCAGAATTGTATCTAATTTTGGGTCATGCAGATGACTTCAAGGGCCATAGGGAATTACAACTGATGGCAAAGAAAACAAGGTCGCATTTGTTGTCAACAAGATTTGGGTTTATTCCAGTAATTCTTAAATGCAACTTGGGTATTGATTAATGTACAGTATATTGCAAGCATGAGGTAGTATCATACTGTGGATCTTTCTTGTTGCAGCAACGCAGGTGATTCATGCTTCAAGTTAGGTTCCTGACTCCATAGTCTTTATTGTACTCACCTATGTTTTCCTATTATGATATGCTTGAGCAGTGATTACTGCTTTCTTTTTTCAGAGGAAATGTAGCATCCAGACATTTTTGTGACCATGAAATAGAGTAATTATAAGTAATAGTTTACAAAAAGGTTGTTTTGAAATCATTAAGCATTTGCTGAATTGAGGTGAAAGGATCTGGGACACCTTGTGAGGAAGAATTTGAAAACTCATTTAGAGCTTCACCCTTATTGTCTAGGTTATTTAGGATCTTTTAACATTCTTTGAATGGTAGGCATAGTTGGTCAGAAACGGTTCAGGATGACAGGTGTAAAGAAGAGGAGCCTCTATCAAAGAATGGCCTTAGATGCCTTATGAAGGACATTTGCTCAACTTTTGTCTTTAGGGTATGTTAACAATTTCTTATCATTAATTAAAAGGCAATAATAGATGATGTACCTAATCCTAAGGTGGTTTACTGAATTTCTTGTAACTTAAGTTTTAATTTGTTGCTGTAATTTCTCTAGCAAAATTATATATGTACTTTATACCAAAGTGTCAAAGATGCACCATAATTTTTACCAGTAATGTTTTAAAAAGAAAAAATAAAACACTTGAGAGTTGATGGCTTTGTTTTGGTTGGTAAATGATTGTGCACATTTAACTGTCTCAATTTATAAGGTGCTCTCTTCAGCAGCTGTTGTGTACCGATGTGTGTAATGGTATGTGTGCACATTCAACTGTCTCAGTACATTAAGTACTGTGTCTTCAGCAGCTATCATGTATTTGGTTACACAGTTCTAGTTTTTAGTTAATTTTTTAAGTTTACATGCCAGTTAACTGAAAAATTTGAACAGGTTACCAAGCAGTGTACTCTGTATGAACTAGCTATTCATGTTACATTAGAAATTTCGTTGGCCAGCAGTGCCTCAGGGCATGTACTGGATGGGCATAGCTTTTTACATTATTTTAAGATTGATAATATTGATGGTAGATTTATGCAGTAATTTGTTTTAATCACAGACAAAGGAAAAACCAAGCACCACAATAGTAAATATTAGAAATAGGGAATATTTCATTGCAAAGTTATACTGGGTTAAACACAACAAGAATGTGAAATGCCAAATAAAACTAAATGACTAGAATAAAGATAAAATCCACACAATACAAATATTACAAATAGGAAAATATTTTTATTTTCAAAATGTAAGATGGTTAATTTCTGAAGAAACTGTCATAAAAAAAGCAACAAATTACAAAACTTCCACTTTGTACGTTACTGCTTGTTTCTTGACTTGTCTGCTTTATTCTGCCAGTACAGGAGTGAATCTTTGTGACAATGTATATGTTTTTGTTTTTTGTGATACTTTTGTTTATTTACTCTTTTAACTAAGAATGATTTATGTACTTCATTTGGAGGTAATGGACAAGCTTTCAAATTATTGTCTAGCAAAGATAGCCTTCTGGCATTAGGTTGGGCCAATGAAAAATGTAACATCCTCTAGAACACAAGGTAAATTTTATAAAATTATTTTAGGAAAAAATTATAGTCAATACTGGGAAACAAAGTAATTCTCCTCCAGTTGACGTGTTTCGCATTATTAATTATTATTATTATTATTCTTATTTTTATTTTTATTTTTATTTATTTATTATTTTTTTTTATAGCACAGCTGCTGAGTTACATATGTAGACTGAAGGGCTCCAACAAAGTATTATATCTTAAAGGAAGGTAAAAACTTGAACAAGACAAAGTTAAAGAAGTTGAGCAGTTAGGTTTTTCAAGTCAATAAGGAACATTGAAATTAAAACTGAAAGAAATGCAGCTGGTGATAGAAAGGTGAATGCATATAACCTTTAGTAACACCTATGTTAAAAAGGACTTTCAGCAAAGTTCTGATTGTTCAGATTAGAGCAGTTTTACTTATAGGACTTACCTGGTAGTTACATATAGCTGTCGTCTCTGAAAACTGGCAGAATTTTAAATTTCGCGCTCAGCGTAAAAACACCTAGGTGATCCCTCTACCAGCGCCCTCTATAGGTAACAAGGAACTATCCCAACAATGTTCTAGAACCCATTAAGTGTTCTGCCGAGAGACCGGTAACACGGTCTCGTTTTGTGGTTGTGTTTTTTGTCTGCAATTTATACTTAAGTATTTCTTTGTGGTTTTTTGCTAGCTAGCGCTTTGCAATTTGTGGTCGGAATTAATTCTTTGTACAATATGTCTCATTCTGGTTCCCAGTATAGATATTGTGCTTTAGGCTGTAGGACTTGGTTTGCCTAAAGCGTATATCGACCCCATTCAGTTTGCTCTTCATGTAGGGGTAAATTTTGTAATTCAGAGAATACATGTGAGGAATGTATGCATCTAACAACGGATGAATGGTCAGCCTTAGAGAAATATCTATCGGAAGTTAGAAAAGGACAGAGTTAGGAAAGCTTCGTCCAGAGGTCATCATCTGCTAAGTCTGTAGGGCAGGTAATTCAATCTGTTAACCCTCTCTCCTATTAACTCTCCTTTGTCCGACCCTGTTGATCCCAATCCTATCACCGTGTCAGAGTTAAAAGTCCAGATGGACACTAAATTTTCAGCTGTGCTTTCAGCCATCCAGACGATGGGCCAAGCCATTGAAAAATTGGCTCCTCAAAGTGAAGTGTTAGTGGAGGAGGTGTCTGTTCGGCCCACTGCTCGTTCTCCCAGGTCTAGACCTCTGTCGGACTCCCCTGGTTCAGGAGAGGGCATGTCGACCCGAAAACCGAAAGGAGGCAAGTGGGGCTTGCTCCCTGAGCAGTCACCCCCTCAAGTATTCCTGTTGTGCATTCCCAGGATGCTTCCCCACGCCATAGAAAAGGCGCTGCTGGGGATGTGTCTTCTAGTGGTGATGATTGTTGACTCCTCCTCAAGTGGGCGCTTTTGACCGCATTCTTCTCGCCCTCTCAAGAGGTCTCTCGGTCTCTCCTGCAGCGATTCCGAAGAAAGAGCGTTGGACGGATCCGCATGCGGGCTGTAGCTTCTGGGAGGATCCTGAACCTTTTTCCTCCTCCTCTTCAGTAGATCAGCCCCTCGCCGGAAGGAACCTACGCGTACTATTGCCGTAATCAAGCGTGTTTCCGTTCCAGGAGCGTCTACATCTCGTCCAGCCTCATCGCAGATAGTGCCTCCTCCTACTACCGGTCAACAAGATCCCGTTTTGTCGCTCAAGTCACGGACAAATTGACGGATCTTATTCAGTTCTTTTGTGGCGCTCGTGCTGCTTCGGGAGCACCTGTTGCGGAGACACTTCCTTGAATGCGCCACAAGTCTTGACTCGAGCCTCCCATTTTCGCATGCACCAATGAAGAGGCTCAACCAGGCGCTTCAGCATTCTTCTCTGGCTCCAGATTCGCCACGTTCGGTTGGCGAAACGCCACTTCAGCATGGCGCGGCGCCACTTCAGCCGCGGCGCCACACTTGACTTGGATTCGGCGCCACATCGGCATGGTCGTAAGACTTTAGATTCCGAATGGCGACCTTCTTTTCAGAGAAACAATCAGGAAACTGTTCCTGTACACCAATTGTCTCCTGTGTCTTCTGTAGACGGGAAGAAATCAAAAGAAGATGTAGAAATAGAAGAGGACTTTCCAGGAATCAGGAGAAATCTTGGGTTATAAGGAGTTACTCAAGTTTTTCGTGGAGAACTTTGGGGACTCTTTTAAGCCTTCGACTAAGGAAGATGGCTTTCTCCCAGATCGCAGTTTAAGAGGGATAACGCCTCGGATCCAGCTCCTTTTACACGCCTAGTTTTGGCGATTTTGGCCAAGAAGGCTATCAAGAAAATTAATTCCTGGCTCTCAGACAAGAGAGAGCAAGGCAAGAGTATGTTTTGTCTTCCACCCTCCAGATTGGCTCATCGCAGCCGCATGTGGTGAGACTGGAGAACGTTTTTCTTTGGGTGTGTCTGCCTCCGCTCAAGGGGACTTCTCCAGTCTAGTGGATTCAAGTCGTCACACAGCTCTTCAATCAGCGAAGATCTTTTCACGCAGTCGGAGTTGGATCATCTTCTCAGAGTATTTTCGCTGTTGTGGAGGTCATCAGTTTCCTTGATTGGTCAGTGGCGGCTCTGGCTAGGAAAGTCAAAGAATTCGGACGGATGCGCAGTCGACGGATTTCACTCGGTAGTCGACTGCATAGACAAGGGGGTATGCGATTGTGCCTTGGAGCTAACAATCGGTTTTGCAACCGGAGTTCTGAAGAAACGACAACTCTGGTGCTCTTTTTTGGCCGAGGGTGTTTCCCAGCCAGAGGTCTGCTCTCCTCTTTGCCCCTTTGTCGAAGGACCACTTGTTCCCGAAGGAATTAGTTAGAGAGACTGCTGAAGCTCTCACACAAAAAGCAACACAGGACCTGTTGGCTCAGTCAGCAAAGAAGCCAAGAAGACTACTCCGTAGCTACTTCCACCAAAACTGGTGTTTTGGACACTTCCAAGACGTTCAGGGGCAAGTCTGCTTCTCGGCCCTTTTCCAAGTTTCCGTGGGAAAGGAAAATCTTCTACTCGACCTTCCAATTTTCAACAAAAGAAATGAGTGTGCTGTCCTCCACATAGCAGTAGGTGCCAGACTCCAGTCGTTCTTGGAAGCCTGGCAAAAGGTCACTCAAGATCCTTGGACCTTACAGGTGATCCGAGAGGGTACTCCATCCCATTCCAACAAAAGCCCCCTCTATCGGACGCCCAGTCGTTTTTTCCAGCATACTCCAACGACTCTCAGAAGTTTTGCGCTATTCGAGAAGAAGTAGAAGCACTACTAAGGAAACAAGCCATCAATTAGTGCCGACCCCATGCTCTCCGGGTTTTACAACCGTCTCTTTTTAGTTTCAAAGGCGTCGGGAGGTTGGAGGCCGGTTCTAGACGTGAGCGCATTGAACGTTTTCCGTAAAAGAAGACGAAATTTTCGATGGAAACGACAGAGTCGGTGTTAGCATCTCTTCAACCGGGCGACTGGATGGTCTCGAGCAGACCTCCAGGATGCGGCTCCACGTTCCTATCCATCAGGAATCAAGGAAGTTCCTGAGGTTTGTTTTCCAAGGCAAAGTTTTCCAGTTCAGAGCTCTTTGTTTTGGACTGTCAACTGCACCTCAAGTGTTTACAAGAGTTCTGTCAACGGTGGTGAAGAATCTTCACTTGCAAGGAATAAGGATGTCAATGTATCTGGACGACTGGCTTCTGAAAGCACACTCCAAAGCCAAATGTGTGGAGGACCTAATGAAGACATTATCTCTGGTAAAGGAACTAGGCCTACTAGTCAATGTTAGAAATCGTCCCTCTCACCATCACAGCAGATAGTTTATTTGGGAGTGAGAATGGACTCTCTGACTTTTCGGGCTTCTCCATCAATACGGAGAGTAGAGTCTTGTCTAAGCATGATAGACGACTTTATATCGCGAGGTTTGCTCAGCCAACCAGTGGATGAGCTTACTGGGGACCTTAGCCTCGATGGAGAAGTTCGTAAAACTGGGGAGACTCAAGATGAGGCCTCTGCAGTTTTATCTACAAAGCCAATGGCCACGCAAAACCCATCCAGTTCCTTTCTTTTCAAGATCTCAGATCAGATCAAGAAGGAGCTGTTCTGGTGGAATTCAAGAGAAAGACTACAGGAGGAATTTCTCTTTTATCAAGAACCCAGACTCACTCTCTTGTCAGACGCCGGATCAGGGTGGGGAGCGACTTTAGACAACAAGGAATGTTCGGGCCTGTGGCAGGAAGAGCAGAAAGAACTGCACATAAATGTGAAAGAACTGAAAGCGGTACATCTAGCCCTGATGCAATTTCAGCAAGAGGTAAAAGGCAAGGTTATTCTAGTTCAGTCGGACAACACGACAGCTCTTGCTTATATCAAAGGCAAGGGGCACTCATTCCTTCTCCCTGTATCAGACGACCAAGGAACTTTTAGAATGGTCGGAAGAGAACGAGAAAACGTTATTGACCAGGTTCATTAAAGGAGAGGAATGTAACAGCGGATCTTTTAAGCAGGAAGAATCAAGTCTTGCCCACGGAATGGACCTTACAGCAGGTTTGCAAACAATTGTGGAATCTGTGGGGTTGTCCACTAGTAGACCTGTTTGCAACAGACAGAACAAAACGCCTCCCAGTATATTGCTCCCCAGATCCGGACGACAAGGCACTTTGGGTGGATGCAATGACAATGAGTTGGGATTGCCTAGATCTTTACGCTTTTCCACCTTTCAAAATTATCAGGAAGGTCTTGGAAAAGTTCAGGAACCACAAGAACACCAAGATGACTCTAATCGTTCCTTTCTGGCCATCGAGGGAATGGTTCCCAGATCTTCTCCTCCTCCTGCAGATTTTCCGAGATCCTCCCGTCGAGGAAAGATCTACTCAGACAACCCCACTTCCTGAGGTTCCATCAGAACTTGTCCGCTCTCACGGCTTGTCGCCTGCAGACTGTCGAGCGACTCCTCAGGAAGAGAGGTTTTTCAAAAGGAGGTTGCAAGCGCTATTGCGCGACTTCCAGAAGAAAGTCTTCAGACGCATTTGTGTATACCAGGCTAGATGGAATCAGTTTAGAGACTGGTGCAATAGACATGGAGTTTCGTCTTCTAAAACCTCTCTAAATCAAATAGAAAAAGTTCTTGCTATCCCTTTTTAAGGAGAAAGGATTGTCTTTGAGCACGATTAAGGGGTATCGATCAATGCTCTGTCGGTATTTAAGCACAGAGGTCTAGACATCTCGAACAATCAGGATCTAACAGATTTACTTAAGTCTTTTAATACCTCGAAGACGAAAGTTCCTAAACAAATAGCATGGAATTTGGACATCGTTCTTAAATGGATTTGTTCAGATCAATTCGAAGCCTTTGGCAAATGCATCGCTGAGAAATTTGACTAAGAAAACTATTTTTCTAGTATCACAGTTGACAGCCAGGAGGGTGAGTGAGGTTCATGCCTTGGACAAAACTATTGGTTTCTCTCAAGGAAAAGCTGTATGTTCTTCCTCTCTTAGGTTCTTAGCGAAGAACGAAGATGCGTCCAGACCATGGCCGAGGTCTTTCAGCATTAAGAGCCTTTCAGATCTTGTGGGAGAAGGAGAACAAGAGAGATTGTTGTGCCCGGTGAGAGCCTTAAAGTTCTATATTCACCAAACAAAAGGTATCAGGGGCCTTTTTCTTACCTTGGGAGAACTTGTGGTGTTCTGTGAGAAACCCGTCAAGACCACTTTCTAAGAATGCTCTTGCTTTCTTCTTAAGAGAAGTTATTTCAGAAGCCCATGTGAATTGTCAGGACTCAGACACAGGAACTCTGAAAGTGAGAGCACATGAGATAAGAGCTGTAGCTACTTCTTTGGCTTTCAGGCACAACCTCTCAGTGCAAAAGATTGTGAATTCTACATTTTGGCGATGTAAGTCGATCTTAGCATCGCATTACTTGTCAGAATTGAAGACTGATTTTGACAATGGCAGTACCTTAGGGCCTTTAGTAGTTACTGACACGGTGGTGGGTGAGGGAGAAAGAGGGGCAGCCCTATCCGACTAACATTTTCTCCTTGAAGTTGGAAATTGAGTTTGGTTGACATCGTTTGTAGGTACTATGTTGTTGGTTTAGGAGTACCTACAATCTTTTAATTTTGTGGTTGAAAGTTTTTAATTTTATATTTTGGTGATAGAGGTGATCCCTTATTGTTAATTTGGTTCTGCGCCCAGAGCAAGGGCATACTAAGTCTTGTCCGTCACGGCGTTGTCCTCTCACGGGCAAGTACTAACAGATTGTATCTGACACCCGGATCCTTTATATCCTGTCTATACAATCGAGGGATAAGCAGACTACAGAGGCAGTAACCGCTGAGTCAGCAATCCTTCAAGGTAAGGAACTAAAATTCATGTTTTTGATTTCTAACAATATATGTGGCTGACATGGTCCCACCCCCTCTAAAGGTGCCAATCAGCTATATGTAACTACCAGGTAAGTCCTATAAGTAAAAATGATATTTTTATGATAAAATAAAAGGTTTTACTTATACTTACCTGGTAGTTACATGAGTAAACCCGCCCACCTCCCCTCTCATGTCAAGTGGGCTTAAAACTTAATGGGTTCTAGAACATTGTTGGGATAGTTCCTTGGTACCTATAGAGGGCGCTGGTAGAGGGATCACCTAGGTGTTTTTAGCTAGCTAGTTGAAATTTAAAATTCTGCCGTGGCGTCAGAGACGACAGCTATATGTAACTACCAGGTAAGTATAAGTAAAACCTTATTTTATTTTATCATAAAAATATCATTTTCATTGTGATGTGTTGAACTTGATTTGCTGCTTAGGATATGCCCATTTACAATTCATGAAGCTAGGGTTATTCATTACAGTAGTTTGGATTTTTATTGCTTTCTTATGTAACTAGAAAAAATATTTAATGGAAAGGTATTAATTCTGTAAGTCAGCTAAGGAATATAATGGGAATTTAGCACAGAAGTGTAGAAATTTAAGAAAAAATTAACATTTATTGTGTCACATTAACACACAGTTGTAACTAACATAAGTATATGGACATTTATGGCTTTAATTTTTGAACATTTGATTATATAAGTGGAAGCATTGTGACATATCATGTAAAAAATAAATTTTTATGCTAGTTTAATGTGGTCCCCACTTAATAACAGACAGACAGTAGAAATAAAACTGTACAAAGGTTATGGATCATTGGGAAAGACTAGAAGGACTGTCTATGTACAACTTAAAAAATAGAAAAAGTTTTAGTTGGCAAACCTGTAAGCCAGTAGTCGAAGCAATGTTATGCAATAACACTGGAATTATCAAAAATAACAAAATTGATTGTGATTGCATCAGATATTGGAAAACAAGATAATTAACTGTCAGTATTTGAATTTTGTGCACTATTTTTCACTGCATTGTTAGCCAAGGTTAGAAAGTAAATTAATGTAGTTTAAAGAAATTCTATGAATTGTGTGTCTGGTAGATGGAGGTTAGTAGATTTGAAATATGGTAGATATGTGGATATACCTAGAATTACAAAAGTAAGAGGAACTAAGACACACTCGCCTTCAGCTGTATTAAGTTGTATCTTGTGATTAAGTTATGGTTATTTTGGCAGATGAGGACTCTCAGATGAAATACTTCTCCAATACCCAAAGATGTTTAAGCATTCTTGGCTTTACTCGTAGATCCAATGTTCCTCATCAGTTCTGGGCAGGAGAACAAGTTCTTGTTATAACTGGTCGAGAAGGAGATGAGGTAAGACAGTTTTGTTTCCTTTTGTACTGTTATATTATTGTTTATAGTCTCCTCCCAGTTTGTAATGTAGTTTTTCATAATCTCCTCCCAGTTTATAATGTAGTTTCCCACTTAGTTTGACATCAACATTTTTCCAAATCTCATCCAGTACTGTGCTTTGTGTTTTGCCTTTCTTGCATCTGCACAAAATCTTGGCACTCCAAGCTAGTAAAATTGAAAGTGATGGTTTGTATTAAAAAATATTAATTTTCTTTTGCAAGAAGATATTTGTTTAATTTGAACATCATTACTTTTAATGCAGCCTCAGCAGTTACATGTATTGGAGTTTGTTGAGCTGCAAAAAAAAAAAATACCTTAGTTTTACCAGACCACTGAGCTGATTAACAGCTCTCCTAGGGCTGGCCCGAAGGATTAGACTTATTTTACGTGGCTAAGAACCAATTGAGCTGCAAAGCCATGGAAGACCACAATGATGAAAATTTGCCCAGTTGAGCATAAGGAATGTAATATCCAGAGACTAGAAACACTATTTTGGATTGGTGAATGAGACAAATATTCCAGTAGCAAAGTGAGGATTTTTTTTGTATACAGCAATAGACATGGAAAGGGGAAAGCTCAGAGCTAGGGGTGTAGGGAGCAGGTATGTCAGGCGCTGGAAATCGATGTCCAACAGGATTTTTATTGGACAAATATGATGATGATGATGGCTCTCCTGAACCTTGGTCCAAGAATGAGGGTGGGCGGGCTTGACCTGCTGCAATGGCTGGGCCTAGGGAGAAAGAATCGAAGAACCTATTATGAAGGCCCCTTGAGTAAAAGGTCAGGCATCTTCAGGTACCAACTTTTAAACTCTGATGCAGAATCATGTTCAGTTTTTAACGTTAAGATATCACTTACGCTCTACCATGGACGTTCATCGTCGGAGGGCTACGGCTATTACGGATGATCACGTCTCCTCCGCAGTAGTCTCGGGGTCAGCATCGGCATGTGGCTGTCATTCTCCCACAGACGTTCAGCATCGTAGGAAGCCTGGTACAGGCAAGGATCGTGACCCTACGACCAATGTCCACGGTCATGATTCTTCTGTGGCTGGCTACGTAGGGGTTTTGTCAGGTGCCGTGCGGACATCAATAGATGGTTCCTCTCGTCTGCCAGCCTAACCCACAAGGACTGCTCACAAAAAGGAAGTTTTATGAAGAGCCCCTTTCCCCAATTATTCCTGTGAAGGTTTGGAGGAAGGATGACAAGGCTCCAGTCAAGAAGACTCATATACCGGATCTTCAGGCTAACGTCTGTTCAGGTGGAATTCCTGTTGGCATTAGGGACCGAGATTGGACATCGTGCTCTCGCTCCAAGTCTCGGTTGCCCAGAGGCCCCTGTGATTCATCTCTTGGTTTCACATCCGAAGATGTCTGGGTAGGCATGACCATGATTCTTCATCAAAACGTCAATCTTGTTCAAGATACAGTAGCAGAGACCACGGCCATTGTACACCGTCCCAAGGCCATGGTCTTGACATGTCCGGGCCGTGTAATGATTCACGTCTGTCAAGCAGGAAAGGTTATTCTGTGTCTAGAGCGAGTGTTCAAGATTCTTCTCTACCTTCCACTTCAGGTGCGCATCCTACACAGGAGGTGGAAGATTTAGAGAACCAGACAGCTGACTTGCTAGAGCTGTTTTTGTTTCATGTTTTTACATTTTTGCTTTTTCCACATTTTATTAACCCTTTAACGCTGAAGCCCTATTTTCAAAAACGTCTCCCGTATGCCGGCGGCCTCCGAGAGGTAGCGCCGAAGCGGAAAAAAATCACAGCGCACTTAGTTTTCAAGATTAAGAGTTCATTTTTGGCTCCTTTTTTTCTCATTGCCTGAAGTTTAGTATGCAACCATCAGAAATAAAAAAAAATATCATTATCATATAAATATTGGAATATATGACAGCAAAAAAAAAAAACTCGTATATAATTGTATACAAATCACGCTGTAAGGAAAACGGTTGAAGCTAATGAGTTAATTTTTTTTAGTTGTATTGTACACTAAATTGGATGATTTTGGTATATAACAGATTGTAAAATGATTAAAGCAACACAAAGAAAATATTATCACAAAATGATGCATGAATTCGTAACGTGCGGACGTAAAAAAATGTTTTTTTCAAAAATTCACCAAAAATCAAAATATTGTGCTAGAGACTTTCCAATTGTGCCAAAATGAAGGAAATTGATTGAATATTACTAGGCTGTAAGTTTTTTAGCTTACAATTGCATTTTTGAACCATTTTGATCGAGTTAAAGTTGACCGAAGGTTGATTTTTTTTCTATTTATCGTTATTTCGATGTAAATATAAAAAAACTGTGAAGAGCTAAAGGAATGATATATTTTTTGTTGTATTCTACATGAAATTGTGCACATTTTGATGTATAACACTTTATGTAACGAATAATATGAAATGGTGAAAAAATTACAGCAAGCTGACGCAAGAAATGACAGGATTTTCAGCGGAGTCCACGCCTGTGAGTGAGTGAAGAATTTTTTTTTTTTTTTTTTTTTTTTTTTTTCACCAAAAATCTACATATTGTGCTAGAGACTTTCCGTTTGTTGCAAAATGAAGGTAAATGATTGATTGTTACTCGAATGTAATAATTATGGCTTACGGATGCGTTTTTCGATCATTTCGGTCGAATCAAAGTTGACCGAATGTTAAAATTTTGTCAGTTATCGTGATTTCGGCAAAAATATTAAAAAACTGTGAAGAGCTAAAGGAATGACATATTTTTTGTTGTATTCTACATGAAATTGCGCACATTTTGATGTATAACACTTTATGTAACGAATAATATGAAACGGCAAAAAAATTACGGCAAGCTGACGCAAGAAATGACAGGATTTTCAGCGAGTCTTGCATAATGGCGGAGGAAAAATTTTTTTTTTTAAATTCACCAAAAATCTAAATAATGTGCTAGAGACTTTCCGTTTGTTGCAAAATGAAGGTAAATGATTGATTGTTACTAGAATGTAATAATTATGGCGCTTACGGATGCGTTTTTCGATCATTTCGGTCGAATCAAAGTTGACCGAATGTTAAAATTTTGTCAGTTATCGTGATTTCGGCAAAAATATTAAAAAACTGTGAAGAGCTAAAGGAATGACATATTTTTTGTTGTATTCTACATGAAATTGCACACATTTTGATGTATAACACTTTATGTAACGAATAATATGAAACGGCAAAAAAATTACGGCAAGCTGACGCAAGAAATGACAGGATTTTCAGCGGAGTTCAAATACGAGAGCGGAGGAAAATTTTTTTCAAAAATTCACCAAAAATCTAAATAATGTGCTAGAGACTTTCCGTTTGTTGCAAAATGAAGGTAAATGATTGATTGTTACTCGAATGTAATAATTATGGCTTACGGATGCGTCTTTCGATCAATTTGGTCGAGTCAAAGTTGACCGAATGTTAAAATTCACTTTGGTTGCTGGGTCCTTCTCCAGCGTCCCAGTCTAAAACTTGCCTCACACGCTCACTTCCGACAGGCAGTATGCGCCTTTCACGGTCCTGACGCCTTTGTGACATATCTACAAACGTCCTGTTGCAGCACGAATACGCAAACACTCGCCAAATTTCTGCAAAACATGTCTGCGTCAAAATATTGCTCCCGCAAGGTCCGACGCTGATGCTATCTGGCGTGAGTAGGAGGGAATCCGCGCATGCGCGTCTGGATGATGCTCAAAAACAACACAACACCTGGATCCGTGAACTCCCAGCATCCACCAAGGCGCGTGATTTGAAATCTTCCGCAAACTAGGCCTATAATTATTTTTTCCTTGAATATTTAAAAAAAGCATTTTCAGTCAACGTTTGCAACGTCCACTCGGCATTCGACAGACAATTTTTGACGACGTTTAAAACGTCCAACAGGCGTTTAAGGGTTAAAGGATATGTATAGTACTGTACTGTAACTTGTAATGAATTACATCAACCACAAAGCCAAAAAAAATAGGAGAGAGAGAGAGAGAGAGAGAGAGAAAACAACTACTGAGGTATCATTTACTTGGAAGCCTATAACATGCACACACACACACAAATGCCTTTTTTTTTTTTTATACTGTTCGCATTTTTATATTTTTACAACTCAAAAGGTAAAGGCAGTCATATGTATAGGGTACATACAGTAGGCATGCACACACACACACACCTTCGCTTTGGGTGATGACACCAAGGCCTAAGGTGTAAATAGCACAGTGTATTGCCAACATCTACAGATATGAATTAAATATTTTTAATTAAAAAAATATCAACAGTGATAAAATATTTTTTGTGTATTGTTATGATATGAGTGATAACCAAACTTAGAGTCAACTAAACTTGTAATGAAATACTGTACAGTAAATCAAGCAAAGCACAATATACAAATTTCAACAAGTGATACTGCGCTAAGAAACACACACTATGTACAGACAGTGAGGTCAGCATTGATGAAATGCCACATGTAGATGTAAACACACACACACACAGGCGTATAAGTAAAGCTTCCATGATATTATGAGGTGAAATGAAAAAATTAATAATTCCAATAAAACAGAAAATGATCAGCTACATTGTAATAATGCTCTTAAAATGAATTTGCATTGGACATTCATCATTGGGAAATGCCATATTTACTAAAGATGTAAACACTGTGTTTTATACCCAAACACAGTTTCAGTGATAGGGCAAAATGAGTAAAACAAATGAAATATGCCATATAGTAATGTACTTTTTTTATCATTCAGTCTCAAATCATGCAACCCTTAAAATTTTGTCTCATAAATATCGTCTCTCGTGCGACCCTTAAAATTTTGTCTCCTAAACATTGTCTACATGTCTGGCGTGTCATGCGAGTTGCACTTTCGGCAGCCCAGATAAATTATGCTAACCTCTTTCCATCAGTAATCCAATCCTTTTGTTAAATAAATGAAAGTAAAATAAAAGTCTTTACTTAATAAATGAATTTCATTTTTGGTAGATCATACTGTACCAGGCTGTACTTGTGGAGCAAATTTCATTTTTGCTAGATCACAGTTTACTAGGCTATGCTTGTAGAGTGAATTTCATTTGTAGGTAGATTGTACAAGGTTAAGCTTTTCAAACGAGATTACCAAACTTATGGCTTATGTAATATTTCATAACTATCTCTTAACAACTCCTTACCAAAGAACTGACATAAACATCATCAAGTATGATGTAAACAACTGCATTGGGAAACAGCTGTTTTGTATTTTTGAGGGATTTTATTTTAACATCAAGTATGTTAGTTTACCTTTGTATACTCGTTTTACATTTATGTACAAAAATGAAAATAATTCCAGTAGTAATAAGCTCAATCAGGTGATTATGAGAAAGTAAACATTAGCCTAACCTACATAAATTGTGTATGGTGGATGATTGGGTTTTTTATACATAATACAATGATGATACATGATAATGATACATTGTAAATGGATTCAGTAAGTAAAATATCAGTTTTCCTACCATTACTTTTATCTTAAATACAGCTATGAAAGCCTATTTGACTTATGCAAATGGATACTGTGCATGTAACACCCAGCCTAGGCCAGTAGTTCAGGCATATACATTTTATATCATGTGTATGGTAATACAATGTGGTAACAACTGATTAGAAAGTTGCTGTATAAAAATACATTAATGTTGATCAAACCATGGTAGGCTTTGGGCAAATATAGTTAGGCTACCTACCTACAGAATTTTGTCATTTACAAGAGAGAGAGCGAGAGAGAAGGGGGGTTGCATTGTTTATTCAGCATATTTATGCAGTATATTTAGTTTCATATACGGGGGTGTGGGGAAGGTAGACAATTACCTTTTGCATAAAGTTTTCAGTTTAACCCTCTGGTGATCTGATGACACGAAACCACGTCAATAAATTTTTTGCAGTAAATGCTATGATGTCTCGATTTCTGCATCATCCATGAGTTATTTTCAGGGGAAATTCACCAAAAAAAAAAGTCCTCCGAAGAAAACGAGGACTGCGCCATTGCGTAAGCAGATCTTGGACCTACAAGAAAACGTAAACAGGAAACCGATAGGTATCACACATGCGCCGCAGTCCTTCTCAAACTGAAGCACTTCACCTCCTGTTTGACCGAGTTCAGCACGTGTTTTTAGCGCTCTCACGTTTTTTGCTTTGTTGTCATGTATCTCCATTTTTTAAGTGCTTTTGCTTTTGTTATTGTTATAAGAGTGTTTGCAAGTGATTGTGGAGTATTTTGAATAATATTTCAAGTGTTTTTCGATAAGATAAATAGTGAAGAATTTACTTTTTTTTTACATATATTTCTGTCTTTCAACAACATTTCTGTCTTTCAGCTTCAATTGCTCAATTTTTTCGGGGAACATTTACTGCTTTTATGTGGGCTATTTATAGAAAATTTATTCAGCTTTCCATTGGAATTTCCACTTTTTTCTTAGTGTTATCCATTACCGAGTAATTACGAAAAATGTAAGCGTGAGCACTTGAGAACCCAGTCGAGCTTCATAGTTTGGCTTAGGGTTTATGAGTGTGTGAATAATTTTTGTGTATGCCTGTTTGTGCATCTGTAAATAACTTCAATGTGCATGTATTATATATCATTCGAATGGCCATTCTTTGTACTTTATCGTGCTGAACGGAAAAACGTAAAAATATCAATATTTTTATATAAAAATCCTTAGCGAACAATTGACTTTACGTGGAAAAAACAAAACTTACGTCTTTGAGCTTCAATTGCTCAGTTGTGTACCGGGAACACCTATGTCAGCATACAAATATACACGTTGAACGCTGTAGTTCGGCCGAAATTTATGCATGTGTAGATAGTTTTTTGTATGCCTGTTTGTGCATATGTAAATAACTTCAGTGTGCATGTATTATATATCTTTCGAATGGCCATTCTTTGTACTTTATCGTGCTGAACAGCAAAATGTAAAAATATCAACGTTTCTAAATAATAATCGTTGCCGTATATTTTCTTAGAAAAAAAAAGATTGCTCAATTTTGTTCTTACAATGCTCAATTTTGTTCTTACAATACATATATCTTTCTTTTGTGCGTTTTATAGGAAATTTATTCAGCTTTCTAATGCCACCTTTATATTTTTTCTATCTTTATTCAGGTACGATACGAAATGTCAACATAAGTAGGTTGGAAAATCTGAAAATTGCACTCCGTAAAAAATTAGCTAATTAGCAAACACATCTATAGCAAAATATTGCTTTTACATGAAAGCTCAAACATTTCAACACAATTTACATATAAAATAAACTCCGCAAACCTAATCATTATATTTTTCATGATTATGTAAAAAAAAATCTACGATATTCCTTAAAAATTTCACTTTCATCACGTCTTTTTTATTATTTCTAAGCCTTGCAAAGATTTTCTGATTGCTTTAGTTCAATCATTTGCCAACATCATAAAACAAAGCAGAAGCCTATATCAGTTATAGTTTGGACGTATCGATTTTTACAAAGAAACTTTTCCGTGCAAGCCCCACTTTTCCCTCCATGGCATAAGTCGCGTGCTGGGTAGCGCTATAGGAACCCCCGTAAGCGCGAGAAGGTTAAAATGATGGTGGTTGTTAATAAGCATATTGAGTGTTTATAGTTATGTGGTATTGACTGGCCCTTTGCTCAGTTAATCCGGATAATTGAGAGATTACTGTAAATAGATGGATCAAAATCGAGTGATAGAATAGAAATGGTTGTAGTAGTTTTAATTATTATAATAAAAAATTAAGGTATTATTAAGTGTTCTCAGCAGAGTTGTATACATTGGTGACATTAATTAAACATATTTTTAGATTTGGAAACTCAGAGAAAGTATTACTATTTACACTGATTTAAGTATATACTAGCATCATTAAAACCATTGATGCCAACTCGCCATCTAGTACAAGAAATCCAGGTCTTGTTGTCCCTATAGTTTGAAGGAAATTTTGTGAAAATAAACGTGTTGGATGCAGCTGATGTTGGTATTGAGGGAAAAAGAAGGCTGACAGGACATCCTGAAGAGGCTATATCACCTCTTAGATGCCCTCCAAAGTATGTACTCCAAGTAATGACTCTAATGATGTCATCCACACAAATGTAATTTAAATCAGTGACAGGAAGGGTAGACCAGTTTAACAACAGTTTTTTAACTTAAAAATAAAACTATTTGTAAGAAAGTAGAAATAAAAAAAGAGCAAGCATGAACTTGTATTTTATGTGCACTGACTGTACATATTTCACCCAAAAAGTTTTAATGCAGAATGGTAGGGAAAGGAGGTTGTATTACTTTGACATTTACTGGACAAATGTAATAGTACAGCACATGTATGTTTTAATCATGAAAGAATGGTAAAATCATTGTAAGGGAGGGCTGTGAATGAATTTTCTGGGGAATGTAGTATGGTGAAAAGAATAAAGTACTTTCTGGAAAAAAAAAAGATTTAGTAACTTGTTTTAGTCTGAGTTCGATGAAAGTTTTCAATTAATATTAAAAATTTATAGTTCTTTTTTATTTTAAAATATCTAATAAAAAATACCGAATGGCATAGCTGTCCTAGTGTGTGGCCTTTTGAAGCCCAAGCTTCATAATATTGTGTTTTTGGGGACCCAGATCTTGGTAATCCACAGGGTTAAAAGAGTGATGGTTTTTCTTTTTGCAATGGTTTTGGAGTGTCCGAACTTGTTTAGATGCACAAATAACTGAAAAGTAATATACAGTTAGTAAAATTATTTTGTTTTATAGCTAAAAAGTATATATACTTTTCATTAGGATGTTTACAATTATTTATGAATAGTTATTGTGAAGAGTGATTAACTTAATGACTTCAGTTTGGGCTGACTAAATGTTCTATTGTTATATTTACAGAAACTATAAATTACATAGGCTTATGTTCAAACAGCTTTACTATAAAACCAGTCATCCAAAAGAGGCATGCATATCTTATAAAGAAAGGTAACAGAGCTTTAGGGATGTAAATATTTGTTTGTCTTAAATGCAGGGTTGCAGGTATTTTAGAAATATTCACCAGTAACATCTGAATTTTGTAGGCTTTGCAGGTTTTGTTTTTTTATCTAATTTTGCCAATTTTTCAACAAATTCATAATTTTGTACTTATTAATTATTATTACTTGCTTTTCAGGCAGCAGCAGTTGCTCTGTCTTCCTTTATTCATGCTTTAGAAGTTCTTGATTATGTGGGGATTACCCGCAGGATCTACAACAAAAACAGTGACCCTGTTCTTGGTGCCCTCTTTCCTGACATTACGAAAGATTATGAGGTAGGTTAATTTGTGTAGAAGTTGAAGTGAGACTTGTGATGGATGGATGGATTTTTCTTGGTCTTCACTTATGATACAAACCAAAAGTTAAGTACACCAAAGGCTGTAAATGGTGTAGACATGTAACTCAGTATTCTGTTTTATTGCCATAATGAACTGCTGTCTATGGAGCTGGCCTTAACAGCTGGACAGCCAAGCCAGAATGTAATGGAAAGGGCCATCATGGTCCACATAAGATGTAGAAATCAACATTGGCATTTTGGTAGCTCATGAACATGTATTCAATGATAGCAGCCATATATCTTGAAAGCCTTGACTTGATTAGTCATATTTCAATATTTCATAAATAATAAATAATTGCAGTGACTAGCCTTTGTAAATGTAAATGTAGTATGATACTTTACTGAAATGCAACCTTTGATTTAATTTAGTTTTTGATTTGAATATTATTCGATACCAGATTTTTTAGACAAATATATTTGTTCCTATGGAACTGCAAACCACTGCCTTTTATAATAGAAGATATCCATCAGTGTGAGCTGGGACAGTTGATGAAGTTGGTAACAAAGTTGTTAACTGGTGGTAAAGGGTGGTGAGTGGGGCAATATATCTCACTCACCTACTAACACTAGTCACTTTTTCTCTGGCTTTCATGCAGTGCAGATGTGCTTTCATGTCTCTCCCTGTGTCATCATTGAACTGGATGTGTAACTTGCCACCCTTGTTTCTGTGCATTTGCATTGGATTCTTTTTATGCTGTGTACCTCTTGTTGGTGTTTTGTATCATTTGGTCCTGTTTTTCTCTCATTTTGGAGAGGAGACATGATCAGTGCCAGTGTGAGGGACTTGGGCATCCATGTGGTTACTTATGTCCTTACATAAGTAGAGCTTTTTTTTATAGGGGTAAAATTTGTACAATCTTTCCTTCGTTACACGTGTAATGATCCTCGTCCCATTGAGGAGAAGATTAATAATTTGGTAAGAGGAGGGGGAAAGAGGTGTTCGCTGGCTGCTGCTGACCCTTTCAGTTGTTCTCTTCCAGCGTATATTTAACAAACCCTTATCATTTCATTGTCAGCTTCAAGACCAAAGAATAAGCAGGATGAGGCTACATATCTTAGCAATTTGTTAAATTGCATCTCCCTTCTGTTTCCATGGGGCAATTTTATAAAATATCCTGTGCATAGCATACCATGGGAAGTAGGAGTATTTACTGTGTTCTTCCAGTTCCCAGCTACATCTGTCATTTTATGTTCATATGTGCCTTTTAACTCTGCATGCAGTTATCTTCTTTTCACCGTCTACCTAATTTTCTATCTTCATATCTAAGACCAGGTTTCTTGGTAATACAGGCAGTCCCCGGTTATCAGCGGGGTTCCATTCCCGACAGCGTGACGATAACCGAAAATCGGCGATAATAGCACTGATTCCTGGTTACCAGCGCCAATAATCGGTTACCGGTGATCAGTGCCGATAACCGGTTATCATCGATGATAACAGGGAATCGTTGTCGAAAATCCGTTATTGTTGTCACTAGACAAGCCCCATAAAACCGGATCGCCGATAACCGATGCTGCCGATAACTGGGGATTGCCTGTATATGTAAAATACAAATATGGAGGAATTGCCATATACATGTGTATTCACCTGCACACTTCCATATTTTCACTTATAATGTATTCATTGTTAAATTTTTATTGTCTTTGCATCAATATTCTATTATATTGTGATCAAATGACTATTTTCCGTTGTTTTCTGGCCTTTACGTCTCTAGTTTAGTTTTCTGTGCAATTATTTTTGTCATGTATTGAATATTGACTTTTCAGTGCCTCATATGGATACCATTACCTTTCCAAGAAGATGTCAGATCATACTCATTCCCGTCTCTTCGTAAAACAACAGAAAAATTAACAGAAAGTGAAAAACAAGCAATGGATAATCTCATAACTGCTATGGATCTTACAGTAGTGAAGTAAGTTGGATAAGTATGTACAGTATATTAGTGAACTTTGGGATATATATATTCTGGTAAGGTCTTGGTTTGTATCGGAAATTTGGATTGAAATTAGTTTATGAAAATCCACTGTTTAAAGTGTAAAATTTTTTTTCCATATATGTGAACATGATTATTCCTTACCTAATTATTCATTGTATTTTCAGTGAAGATGATGGAGATGGAAGTAGGGAAGAGTTGTTGGAGCCATCAGGAGTGTTAAACCCACAGCTTCAGCATTACTGTAATGCTTTAACTCACAGAGCAATTCATGAATATGACCCCATTCCAGCACCTGTGGATCATGTCATTGTAAGGAGACTGTAATTTTTTTTAATTCACAAATGAGGAAGGCCCAATATCTAGCTTGTTTGATATAAAAATAATGATTAATGCTGTTGATGATCTTCCTTGTGTTATGGTTTTAGGATGGTACTGCTCCAGCAGAATCATCACAAGATGAATATAATGAACCACCTATCTGCATGCATTGGGACCCTCTAACTATGCAAAGTACAATAAAGATTCAAGCAAGCAATTTGCCTACCAAAAAACTGTTTGAGCAATTAGATCAATAAAAAATCACTCCTCTTTTCCCAAATAAAGATAATTGGGTCATTGAGTGGTCTGAGTTGAAAAAAGTGTTCCACCATTGCAGGAACTGCTGCCACTGTAAATAATGAAATGGAAGTATGCACATATGTGCACTACTATTTCTCGAATAATGCTAGAACACCTGAACATCATAAACAGCTCACACTTAAACATATAAAGGTTAACATCGTGTCATTTATGCTGATGGATGTAAATCTACATCAAGAGAAGGATTTGCTGCTGGGTTTTATGATAGAAAAATGTTTTTGCAGTAAAACACATTTTCATACAAACCCATTAACCCTGTAGTAGCAGCATGCATCCTATGATGTGCAATAATGGCACAAAGGGAGTAGCAGTGCATATCATATGATAATCATTATTTCACGCCATGATATTTGAACAAATTTTGTGGGACATCTCCAAGTCCTAATACATCTTGTATTTATTTACCCATATTTATACTCGGGGATCGTTGCAGGTTCTAGTTCTTATCTTACAATTGTTTGTCAGCTGTAATTGTAATTTTGCAAGGTATTTTGCAAGGGAAAGTACAAAAACATATCAGAAAGAACATATATAACTCATTTAAAAGTATTACAGCTTCTCATCCCAGTACATCTTGGAAGTATTTGTCCATAAATATACTTAATGATTGTTGTTTAATTTAATTCTTATCTTTTACAGTATTATGGGAGCAGTACAGTAAACCCCCTGTATTCGCAGGGAATGCGTACCCCCCCCCCCCCGCTAGTGGCTAAAATCTGCGAATACTTAAAACCCCCTCTAAAAACACTTAGAACTGCCTATTTTGAAAGTTTAAACACAAGACAAACCCTCTAAAAATGCTTATACCTGAGTATTTTAATAGTTTTATCACAAAAAGTGCATTTAGTCAGAAAATGATATGAAAATACAGTAATTAGTGAATATTTGTTAGTGAAAAATACTGCGAATGGGCGGATTTTCCACGAATAATGGGTAGATACGGTCCACAGAGAAATCCGCAAATAACTGAGTTCGCGAATCTTGAGAACGCCAATAGGGGGGGTTTACTGTAATAGTGATTTTTGAAAACAAGGTAAAAAAAAATTAATAAAAGAACTTGTATAACTTACTAAAATTAGTGTATTTATACGAGTGTCTTTGAAAAGAGGCCCCAAACAGGGTTGGAAATATTTACCTTCAACTTTCTGTGGAAGGTACAGAAATTTTTTTCAGAATTTTCTTATACCAAGTGCATTTGCATATCTTCTGTCCAGTGATTTTTTTTTTTTTTTTTTATTTATTTATTTATTTTTTTGTCAGACCGTAAAGTTTGCTTGGTCTTGGGGTATTGTTAATGTATGTTTAGCCTGGCCTGTAAGGGTTAATCATAAATAGTCTTAATCCTTGTGAAACAGACTCAGATGCCCCTGCTCTTAAGAGCAGAATATTGTGGCTTGGGTGTAAAAACATGATGGTACCTTTGAAACAGAGAATAATGGCAGTGAAGGTAGAGAAATAGGCAAAGATTAATGAGTGTAACATGGAGGATTTCATTTGTGACATATGAGACTGAGGAAGTTGTTTGAAAGACAAAGGATGAGACTGTGCTCAAGTTTATTGAGAGATATGAGGATGGGATTGTGCTGAATTTTGTTTAGAGATACTAGGTTGAGAGAGCATGATCTCTTAAACAGGCCACCATTTCTAACTTGCTTAGGAGAGCTGCTAAATGAGGCTTTGCCACTTAATCTGCCACAGCCTCCCCATTGCCTTCGACAACCTTTGAACATTCTGTATGGCCCATACAGCATAGTAAAGTGCTGAGTCTTTCTATTTTTTCTGGGTGACTGACTCCAAGATTGAGGATGTTGACTAGTCTGTAGATTGATCACTCCAATCCTTAGGCAACTGATGATCCCACACCTCTGGAGATTAATGATTCTGAGCCATTGGATGAAGTTAACTCTGAGCCCTTGGGGATTGTAAATACAAAGGCTTTAGAGTTGGTTGTCTCAGAGCCAAATTAGCCAGTAGCAAGGCCCCCTGCTGCCCTAGATTCTTCTCCACTGTATCTTTGGTTGTCAAGAAACCTTGCGTATGTGGTGATAGTGAAGCTGAAAAATTTATATTCACCTTCAGTTCTGTATAAATTAAAAGCTAAAGAAAGGAAGTTAGTTATATACCTTAAAAAATATAGTATTTTTATTAAAATGCAAAAACTAATAAGTAATGTAGTAACTTGAGGTCTGGTTAAACAAATCATTTATAACTAACTAAGTGCATACCAACAGAGCTTCTCTTCTCAATTATGCAGCTTCTCCTGACCTGTTCATAAAAGTAAAAAAAATTATAAATGGTTGTCGTGGAATTTTAACCTTAATATAAATAAATATCACTGAAGATTATCATCAGAGTTAATTAAATATAGGAAATTATAAATGTGTTACCTTAAATGTGAATAACTCAGAGACAGGAAAACTTATCCAGACCACCACACAATTGTAATTAAGGCTGTATAACCCTATCTTGAAGCAAAGTAACACCCAAATAATATAGTAGTTATAGAAAATATAGATAGTATTTTTCAAATTTTGTTTAAACAGGTTGTAAAACAATAAGGCAAATATGAAAACTTTGCTTACCACTTATACACAAATAGGACACTTGGATACAGAATGAAGACTGAAGCAGAGAGCTTCAGAACCACTGGAAGGACAAGAAAAATCCTTCAGTAAATGTAATAGACACACATATAAAACACTTAACTAATGACAGGTAGGAAGAACATTAAAAGACAGCAAAAACTCAAAAAGAGGCAACTACAATTACCATTGATGTATGTTCCCCAGAAATACTTGGTACTCACCTTGTTCCTTCTAGGCAAGAAATAGATTTTGTCGGAATTTCATAGGATTTTGTAAAGTCACAAGCAGTGAAGAATGTGTGAATCTTCCACATAGATGAGGTAACATCTGAGAATAGTTTGGGGTTTATAATGTGGTGGTCTTAATATACAGCAAAAAACATCAAGGGGCCACAAAAAATAAGTTATCCAAACTATGAGGTTACAGGGACTAATATATCCAGCTGCCTCATTAGGTACCCTGAACTCAAAAATATATCAGCAGAGCCATAGCTTGTAAGTAAGACTTGTCTGAAGACTGGCTCTAGTTGGTGTTGGCAGATCTCAGTGCTCCCTTGTAAATAGTGAAAATAGAAAAAGGGGAGGAGTCAGTAACTAAAAATTATTATTATGGCTGTAGGAAGGATAGTAAGCTGTACCAAGTATTTAAATAATAATTAACAAACTTGAATAGTTACAGATCCTTCCTACTATCGTTGGTAAGTACACCAGAAATAACTAGAATTGTGTAATAGTAGAATTAAGGTGGATGACAAATGGAAGAGTTGTGATCTCTGGGAATGTTGTAGGGGTAGTAGAATTGTGGGATTTTACCTATTTCTTATAGATGACCAAATAAACATTTAGTAACTGAGAATTTTTGGTAATTTAGTATTAATATTTTTTGAGGTGGTTGAGTAGTATGGCTTTATATTTGGGATTTTTATTTTGGTAAGAATAGAGTTTGACTATAGTATTAGTAACAGCGGCATCACATTAACTGTTGCAAAATTTGTTAGAAACAGAAAGGGTACATGAGGAGATTATTCTAAACTTTTGGTAATTTGGAAAAGGTTTGGTTTCAAGGAAGCCAAAAAAATTGGACTTTAACTGTACTACCAGTTTTAGTTGTAGGTTTTCAGGTTTCTTGTATTATGAATTTTTTTGTAACATTAAAAAAGTTTTGTTGATACCAAGTTTTACTTCCTTTTACAGAATATTTTAAAGCCACCAGAAGAAATTATTGATGGAAGAGATGAATGTGCCAAAGAGTTAGTCACTCTATTCCCTACCAAGAAAATAGTAAAGAAAAGCAAGAGAGACAGTGGAGACTTGTTTGCAAGGTATGTTATGATGATAATTCACAACTGTCCAGTTTTAGATTAAATGTTACTCTACCATATCACTATGTAGATGGGAGGATGTGGTAGGTGTATGAGAAGAATTTAAGATGGATGTTCATGTCCATACAAGATCAGCACTGAGTCCATGGCTGTTTTATCATAGTAATGGAAGAAGCCACTAAGGAGTGCAGAAAATGGTACCTTGAGAGCTACTTTGTGTAAATGACCTAGTGTTCACAGTGGAATCTGAGGAAGAGGTGGTAGAAATGTTCAAAAGGTGGAAGAGTCGAATAGAAAGGGGAGGACTGAAAATTGTGAGCAAAATAAAGCTTATGGCAACTGGAAAGGAAACAAAGGAAAAGTTCAGTCAGGAAAGTGACTTTCTGGTTGTGAGAAAGTTGTACTCTGCGCTGTGTCAGATGTAACATACGGTGGCTACTTGTTACATATGGTGTCAAAAGTAGTCCTTAGGATTATGAGATTTACATAGAGTACAAGAGGAGAGTGGAATTGAGAACCTTGTTGTGAAAGATGGTCAACCTTAGAAGAGGTAGTGCACCTCTGTTACCTATGGAATACCGTAGTACCTTGTTTGTTAAATTTTCCTTATGTCAGACATAACATTTTTCGATTGAAATTTTCAAAGAAATTTTGTGTCATTTATAGAACAAATACTGTACTCGTACCTCAACCTGACCGGTTGTCCTGTTTATACTTGTACTTGACGGCCTACGAGAAAAACTGTATTAACATCTTTTTTCCTTTACAATATATAGTTTAATGATAACCATATTCAACAAAATAAATAAAAGAATAAAGTATTTCACAATAAAATATAACATAGATAATGAATGAAATCATGTCTCTGCGGTGATGCACAGCTGACTTGAGATAGAGGTAGGGAGCGTATATATTGTTTAGAAAAGAAAGAGAAGAGACAGTAGTTAGTTAGTTATAAATGATTTGTTTAACCAGTAGAAGAGACAGTAAAAACATTATTGTATGTACATAAAAGCAGTAACAATTCACATAAAAAAATTAAAGGAGGGAAATTCTCAGTAAATTTAACATAATGATAAATATAAAAACAATCAGAAGCAATACTGTAGCAATAAAAAATCGAAAGAGTCTTACTTGAGCAAATGTTTGGGACTGTGCTGAGTGAGATGATAGAGAGATGGAGGGGATGGTGGTAGGTTAATGGGTGGGAGATGGGGGTCTGCTTCCCACTGACTTCCCAGCTGGGCTTAGATGATTTTTCTCTTTCACCACATTTCGCCCGTTTCTTTCACTTACACTCGATTCACCCCAATCACTTCTTTTTGTTAGGTTAAAATACCTATCGAGTGACACTTGCTTTTTATGATTTTTTGGCACAAGTAACTCATCCCCACATCATGAAACACACTGGCGCCTCGTTCAGCTGCTGCGTTCCTTGGACTGTTTGTTTAAACAACTTCCTTGTGAAAAGTTATTTGATCTTTCTTTCCTTTTCTTAATTGCATTCTTTACTTTTTACTTGTTTGCAAAATCCTCGTGTTTATTGCATTATAATTTTAAATTCTGCCATTTCCCAAGAGTAAGTTGATGTGTTGTGGCATAATTAATCTCCTTCTTACACTCAAGATCCAAGTGTAAACACGTCAACTATCATGCACACGCGAGGGATCGTTTTCACATCTGCCGGACTCTGATTGCTCGCGCTCTCTCTCTCTCTCTCTCTCTCTCTCTCTCTCTCTCTCTCTCTCTCTCTCTCTCTCTCTCTCATATACACACACAGATGTACAATTGGACACACACACTGTTGATTTTATAATCAACCTTTGCCTACTGTGACCATTTTGGCTTCCTTGAGGGGGTCCCTTCTGTCCTCCCTCAGTCTCAGCCGGCCATGTGCCTTTTTCACCAAACAGCTCATAAATCAAATTTTTAGCTCATACACACAGACAAAATTTCTGGAAAATTTTACTTTTATAACATACAGTTTTATTACTTTGCACTCTTAATTTAACTTTTGAACATATTAATAATAGAAAAAATTTTAAAAGGGGGACTTTTTGGGTGGGCCGGAACGAATTATCCTGATTCCATTTATTTCTTATGGGGAAATTTGTTTCATATTTCGAACTAATTGCATTTCAGCCAGCCTTCTGGAATGAATTAAGTTTGAAGTCCGAGGTACTACTGTACTGTACTGGACTGTGACACGAGTTGAGAAAGCAATGGGAATGTGAGTAGCTGGAGCATGGATGAAATGGAGAGATATAGGTAGACCATTGGTGAATGGATGGCCCCTTAGGAAAGAGACCAGAGATATATGCTGGGTACATAAAGACCTAACTTTATGTATACAGTAGAATCATGGATACTGCTAAGGAAATGGGGATTTTGAGGTACACCTTAGAGTGTTAAAACTCATGGCCAGAGTAAGGGGGAAAATGTGGGCTTATGAGGCTAAATAAAGAGATGAAAATGGATTAGAAACAGTTGTCAGAAAATGCAGCTTTACTTCAGTTCACGAACTTGATTCGTTTGAGGATGCAGTTCATAGCCCAAGAAGTTCGCGACCTGAATCAATTTTTCCCATTTAAAATAATTTAAATACAAATAATTTGTCCAAACCTCAGAAACGCTGATTTTTTAATTTTTTTTATATTCTGGGACAAAGAATATAGACTTAGATTAACCTTAATTATGTACAAATAATGCTAAATTAAATATAACAGTACGTGTAACTCTACTTTACCTTGGTTGTGGATAGTTGCTGGCACAGGTGGATTGTGAAGAAGAGGAGAGGAGGAAGCTAGTGCTTTGAAGGGGAATTCCCCTTTTTTTGTACCTTTTTAGGTGGTTCCTGACCTGATTTTTATACAAAAAAATTATCTAAATAAATTTGTTTTTTCCTTTGCTGCAGAAGTTTTCTGAAGTAGGGCATGGCATTGTCATTCAAAATGTTAATTGCCCTATTGACCACAACTTTGTTAGAGGGTTGCTTTTCAAAAAATTCTTGCACTGCTGTCCAGTTATTACAAACCTCTCTTATCTCAGCACCAGTAATTTTCTCATGGCCTTCACTTGCTCACTTTTCGACTGCACAAGCTATTCTGTGGTGAGTTCTTCTAAACGGTTGCCCACCAGCTCCTCCACGTCAGCACTGTCGACCTCCAACCCCATACTCTCTTGCCCATGGACACAATGTCATGAGTGACTTGAACCTCAGTCTCTGCCTCAAAGCCTTGGAAGTCTCTCTTTGGCACACTACTTGGGCAAAGTTTCTTCCAGGCTTATTGTAAGATGCAATAAGAGACTTCATTCCAGGCTTTGTCAGTGAGGTTGATGCTGTGAAGGATGTTGAAGTGGTCCTTCCAATAATTTCGAAGGGTTAAATCAATGTCATTTGTAATCTGAAAACACCATGTAAGCAATGCCTTCATATATGGTTTATAAAATTTGCGATGACCTGTTGGTCCATGGGTTGAAGCACTAGAGTTGTATTGTGTGGAAGGAATTTTATTTTAATAAAGTCATACTCAATATCCAGGTCTTCCTCTAAATCTGGTCGTACAACACTATGAATTCCACTTTGTCAGCGAAATTTCTCAAACCAGCCTCTGCTGGCTTTAAAGTCTTTAGCCTTGGCACTTGTACTCAGTGTGCAAATTTCTAGCTTTTTCACAAATTATTGCCTCGCTAATGCAATCTCCAGCAGCTGCTTTTCATTAATTCAAATTAACAATAGTTATTCCATTTCCTCCATCACATCAGTCCTTTGCTTTGTTAACACAGTTAACAAAGCCACATCAGCCTTCTTTATTACCTCTTTGTTTTTCAAGATTGTACAAATGGTAGATTTTGCCATATCTTGCTGCCTGGTGATGTCGGTAACACGAACGCCATCCTTGTATTTCTTTATTATTTCTTTCTTTACTTCTACAGTGATACGCTTAGACTTCCTACCAGTATCACTTTTACATTCTTAGAAGCCATAATGATGGCTTACCTGTAGCCTGTAATGACACTAAAACAAAAACAAAAAAAAATTAGGTTCACAAATACATCACTCGAACAAACACTATGTTATGAAGATAGCATTTGTTGGGTGTTTGCTTTAAAACAGTACGCAGTGTAAAGGAGAGAGACCCCCATAATGTTTTAATCTATATGTAATTACTGTATACTAGAACACAGAATTAACCATGAACACAGAACTTGAACATATACACTGTTTGTGTTAGGTGTGGTGCCAAAAAAATGTGTAATTACACCAGAGAAAAAAAGGAAAGAGCAAACATGTTTACAGAGGGCAGACCAACACACAAGTGAGCACATGCGTTCACTGCGATGACGCTATAACAGAAATTTCCAGAATATGTAGTTTCGGATGCAATCTTGATCCAGCGTTACACTATCTTGTGTTGAACACATGAAAGGAAGCTTCTAGAACTTTTCTGACGCAATCATGGTCAAATATTGCGTATGCACAAAAACCAGGATTCTTCATCGAGCAGTATGTGTTAACAACAGGAACTCACAAGCATTAATATTGGATTTCCGCTTATTGCAGTCACTCTTGGAAAAGAGATATTTCTTTTTTTAATATATTTCTTCGGTAAAAAAGTGAATAACATTAAAAGACTGAGCAACAGTCAAAAACAGTTTTGACTCTCTCTCTCTCTCTCTCTCTTTTTTGGGGAATGTATGTTTGTGTGTTTGCGGCCTGAAGCACAGTCCGCGAACTGGAACAAAAAATTTTTGAACATCTGGTTCATAACCCAATTTGTTCATGAACAAGACTTTTCGTTAACCGAGGTACCACTGCAGTGTAGTGGATATGTGAATAGAAGGACAAAGACCTGAAGGAAAGTTCTGGAAATCCTATGAAAATGGGATAGATGAAAACCTAAGCCTTATAGACGTGTAAACAGAATGAGTACAGGATGAGAGATAGTAGAGAGAACTCATTTTACTTCCAACTCCATAAAGGGAAAGGCTGTTATAGAAATTTTTATGATAATAAATTTTAACATTGTGAAAAATACTTAAATCTCACACAAACTTTAAGGGTTGAGTATTATTCAGTGATGACAAAGAATTTACTCTGTTTTGTATGGTAATCACAGAGTAAGCACATAATAAAATATAATTTTGTGCTTTAAACATGGAAAGTAATAAAGGCAAACATATCAATGCAGTTATGATTCGTGCAAAAGATATTCATCAATATTGAAACATGATGTTGATTCCACACAAGTCTTATACAGAGTAAATGTTACCATGTTCGCACTATAACAGTGGATGTACAAGATTTTGAGAAATAAAAATTATGCAAATTCAGGTTAACTATACAGACACAGATGAGACAAAGGAGGTCCTTGCAACTATGTATTGGTTACTCAACAGAATCCAACACATGACCATATAACCAACTTGTTGCAGAGTAGACTTTCATCCCCTCACGCATTCACATTGCCAGTTAGCATTCACCTCCAATGTGTGTGTCTCTTTAACTGTTAAGCCATGTCCGTTCATGAATTGTTTGTCAGGCTAGTATTGGGAAGTTCCATACAGTACTTGAGTTTATCTGATAGCTGTTCATGAAATTGGATGTGGTAATGCAATGTTCTTGTGGTCTGTGTGTGTTTTGAGATGCAATTTATACAAAAAACAGAATTATGTAATTTATGCAAGGATGTAATTCTTTTATATGTATTGTTGACCATTGGTTAAAAGTAAGTAGTGTACTGTAACAAGAAATTCAAATTAGAATATTTATAGTTGAAGATTGAGAGAAAGTACATTCAAAAGTGAACTTTCTTGAGAAAGTGTGATTTTTTTCCAGTGAATGATACCAATATCCTTTTATCTTTCAGTACTGAGGAAGAGAGTAACAAAAAGCTCAAGTCTGATGATGGTGATGACACTTTGACTAGCAGTGATTTGACTAGAGCCCTTGTAACAAAAATAACCACAGCTAGTCCCACTGAAGACTTTTATGCACTTCTGAAAGGAGAGGCTCCAAATTTCACTTTGAGTATGTCTGATTTTTAGTTTTAATTTAGAAGTATTTTGTCATAGAATGGATTTGATATAGATTTTATAAGCATCTTAGTGTAATAATTGGCTTTGTTCTATATCTACGTTTTAGTTTTCCCTAGTGGTTGATGAATCTACTCTCTTTGCTTACTCTCACAGGTATTTGTGTTTTTTGTTTTTCTTGTGTCTTGATTTTGTATACAATACTTACCTGCACCATGTCCTTGGCTTTGGATTCTTTATGTCAGGATAACAGATTAGTATTGAACTTTGAAACATGAAAAAACCTCAGATTGGAGAACAAATATATTCAAAACCATATACAGTTTTGGGCCGTCATGCTTTCTCTTCTGTTTGAAGGCACTAAATTATTATTATTATTATTCAGAAAATAAACCCTATTCATATGGAACAAGCCACAGGGGGTCATTGACTTGAAATTCAAACTTCCAAAGAATATGGTGTTCATTTGAAAGAAGTAAGAGAAGGTAATGGGAAATATGGAAAAAAAGAAGAGATCATTTATTAGAAAAACAGATAAATTAATAAATAAATAACAATGTAGGTAAATTATTAAAATATGAAGAGAATTAGAGGGGGCTAGACTTTGTGGTTTTAAATACAGGCAGTCCTCAGCTATCGGCGGGGTTCTGTTCTAGGGGTGTGGTGATGACTGAAAACGGTGATTTTCGGGGCTTTTTCAGTGATTTTCGGGGCTTATTGGTTATTGACGCCTCTGTTAGGTATGTATCAGCACCGATAAGCAGAAATCTGCAATTTTTGGCTCCGAAAATTGCCGATTTTCATCGCTAGACAAGCCCCGTAAAACCAGATTGCCATTAACCGAGCCCGCCGTTAATCAGGGACTGCCTGTATATTTGTTTTCCAATTTTTTATTTTTTCAAGATTCTTGGTGTCCTTAGGGATCCTTCTACCCTTCACTTGGTTGCTTTGTAGCTTTGGTATCTGCTGGGTTTTTGTTTCCTGGTTTCTGCTATACAGTGATCCCTCGTCTATCGCGGATAATGGGGGCCAGAACCCCCGCGATAAGTGAAATTCCGCGAAGTAGCATTGGCCCCTCCCTAGGGAGGCATATACTGTATATACATGGTATATATTTAAAGGCTTTACTGTATAGCCTTTCCCACACTGTTATAAACACTTCCTATGCACTTAAACACTGTATTACTATTTTGATCTCCTATCACAGTAATATGCATAAAAAAAAAGATCGTCCCATATTTGTAATGTTTACGTTCTGAGAATCAGCTGACTGAAGCTGCTCACTACTAACGAAAGAATTAGGAAAATAATTTTTTAGTTGCCAAAAGAAACAAATTTATCAATGAAATTATTTTTAATTCTGTACATAAAAGATTATGATACAGTAATTCATATTTCATTGAGAGAGAGAGAGAGAGAGAGAGAGAGAGAAATGGTGTGTACTGTACAGCACAGTAGCTTGGGACGAGACTAAGTCTTGACTAAGTCTTGACAAGCTGGTGATGAGAGAGTATACAGTATCCTTGAGTTGCTTACGTATGAAATTCGGATTTTAATTATTTTTACAGTGATTTAAGATGAAACATCAACAGTGATAAGATATTCTCTTAATGTACCACTCACGTGCCTTGTCTGAGTGCCTGTATTACTATTTTGATCTCCTATCACAGTAATATGCATAAAAAAAAAGATCGTCCCATATTTGTAATGTTTACGTTCTGAGAATCAGCTGACTGAAGCTGCTCACTACTAACGAAAGAATTAGGAAAATAATTTTTTAGTTGCTAAAAGAAACAAATTTGTCAATGAAATTATTTTTAATTCTGTACATAAAAGTTTATGATACAGTAATTCATATTTCATTGAGAGAGAGAGAGAGAGAGAGAGAGAGAGAGAGAGAGAGAGAGAGAGATGGTGTGTACTGTACAGCACAGTAGCTTGGGACGAAACTGTATACAGTATCCTTGAGTTGCTTACGTATGAAATTCGGATTTTAATTATTTTTACAGTGATTTAAGATGAAACATCAACAGTGATAAGATATTCTCTTATGTACCACTCACGTACCTTGTCCGAGTGCCTGTGGGTATATAATGGAAGCTTCCAGTCCTTGCGGCGTCGGTCTCGCAAGCCGTTCTTCTCACGTAACATGATGAAACATCGCTGTTTTTTCCGCAATATGGCTGCCGATATGGCGGTACTTTTAATTTTAATTTTTCGATGAATATTTCTGAAAAATCCGCGATGCAGTGAAGCATCTTTTTGTTTAATTTCATTTTGTACTGAATTATATGTCATAATGCAATGAACCAACAGTACTAGCAGATATTAATAATTATTAATGGAATTAATGAAATATTTGGGTCTTCATATATCGCGACTATTTTTGAAATTTCCGGAAAATCCGCTATATATTTTCTCTTATAATATACATACGTAATGGAAAAAATCCGTGAAGTCGTGAATCCGCGATAGTCGAACCGCGAAGTAGCGAGGGTTCACTGTATTGTCATAGTTCACGGTCCTTCATTGGCTTGCGGCTCTGGTTCTCACTCTGCGTACATTTCCATACATGCTAAACTTTTGTGGATTACATTCAGTAAATTAATATGTGGTATTTCTTGATTCTGTTTACTTTAGTTTACACAGTCACTAGACACTTACGTTTGATGTGGAAAACAAATTTTGTGTAGGATGTACTTTTTCTTAGTCAAACCTTTTGCTTTATAATTTTTATATAAGTAACTTACCCAGTAATTATTTAGCTAAGAGTTTCTACTCGAACAGCAGCTTAAATTTTGAAATTCGCAGTAGCGATTATTTTGTTTTGTGTAGGTGACAAGACCCCACCCACTTTCGGGGTAAGAGAGAGGAACAACTAAGCCAATAGATCAATTTGTTTCTGCTGCTTGTGTCGTCCACACATCGTGTTGACTAAGCACCTTTGTTTTGACAACTGTTGTTTCTTCCCATCCGGTAAAATATTCTTTGTATGGTAGCCTTTTGGCATTGTTTTTTCTTGATTGGATTTTTGTTACTGATTGTGACTTTTTTGCTAGTTAGTAGCTCTTCCAGTTTCCGGTATTGTGGCAAAGGCTGCAATACCTGGTTTAACGAAAATTACCTATGACTCTCATACCCTGTGCATAAATTGCAGAGGGCAAGTTTGTACTATTGATTTGATGTGCGACAAATTCAGTGATTGGGACGATGTAAATGAAAGGACTTGACTTCTCATTTGAATAAATTAGAGAGAGATTGCAAGAGGAAGGCAGTCGCTAAAGCCGGTGAGAAATTAGCTAGTCAGACGACTCCTGAATCTATTGATGTAGTTATTCCTGCTGTGTCTCCTATTGTTCCTGTTTCCCCTGTATCAGTACATACTCCTAGACCACCTACTCCTGCTCCTAATTTTCACACTTCCGAGCCCAATCGCTTTGCCAGCATGGAAAATAAATTTGAACCGAGAATTAATATGGTGGTAGGTATAGTGGCCCAGTTAGGGGCATCGATGTGTGTCTTTATGGATAAGTTCGATAAGAAAAGTGAAAGTGAAGTGTTAGTGGAGGAGGTGGCTGTTCGTCCCGCTGATTCTCTTGGGCATTGGTCACTGCGATGCTCCCCTGAACCAGGGAGGAGGCATACTGTTAGCCCAAGGGAGGTCAGTGGGGTCTGCCTACGAGCAGTCCCCCTTAGACCAGCTTGTTGCATCCCAGGTTGCATCAAGAGACAGCCGATGGAAAAGCATCTCAGATGTGCATCAGCTCTCGTCTAGTTTGGGAGATTCTTCGCCGTACTGTAGGCACCAGTGGCATTTTCCCTGAGTAACGTCCCTTGAAGAAGCGTTCTTCCAAAGATCGAGCTCCTTGACTTACCAGCAAAAGGTTGAGGGAGCCTCCTCTTAGTCCTCAACCCTCTTGCAGTAAGTGGGACAGCCCCAAACGTTTCTCCTCTCCTGGACATGAGGAACAAGTATTTAGTCACTCCTCTTCGTCTAAGAAACGTCTTCTTTCTGATTCCAAGTGCCTCGCTTGATCGTTTTTCATACAACAAGCGCCGTATGTTACCTGAACGCCTACCTTCGACTAAACGCCCTGAATCAGCTAAGCTTCCTGAAGTGCCTGAAGCGCCCTTTAGCGCCTGATTTCCCTGACGCTCCCACTCACTCCAGAGCTCCGACGCGTTGTGGTGCATCTTTTCCTCCGCCTGCTGCTAGTGCCTCGGGGGAACCAACTAGTACTTTGACGTCTGCTTCTAAGCTTCAAGCGCCAGCTTCGTCCAGTTCGGCGACGAATTGTCAGTTTGCTTCCAGTTTGAATCCGGCTTTAGCTCCTCTTCAACACAAGTTGGATAACATTCTGCAAATTATTCACAGACCATCCACTGCTAAGGCACCTCCATCGAATGCTCCCTTATCTCCAGTTTTGTCTGAAGAAGAGGATTTCGATCAAGATTCTCCAGCGACTCCTTACACGTCACTTCTGAAGTTTTTACTCCAGGATTTCTCAGAATTCTTCTCTCCTGGGACTCCTTTGTCCCCAGTTTCGTCTTTCATGATGAGTAGTCAGCCTTTGGACACTGCTGGGCTACCCAAGTTGGTTCTCTCGTCCTCATCCAAGAAGGCCCTTAGTGAAGTGGAGAACTGGCTTTCCGAGAAGAGGGAGCAGGGGAAGGCCTGCTTTAGTGTCCCTCCTTCTCGTCTTTCTAGGTCTCGCTACTTGTCTTATGCTACTGAGGAAGCTCCTTCCCTGGGAGTGGCTACCTTCTCCCAGGGGTACTTCTCTGGTCTCATTGACGCAGGCCATAGATACACGCTACAATCAGCGAAGGTCTTCTTTTCGGCACAAGAGATGGACCACCGGAAAAGTCTTTTTAAGACTTTTGAAGTTTTAAGTTTCATGGACTGGTGTTAGGCACTCTTGCCAAGAAAGTTCAAGAGCCATTGCTTCTGCCTGATTATTCTTCAGAACTTCTGCGCAGACAAAGCAGTCAGAGACAGTTCACAGGAGATTGCTTCGCTATACGCAATGGGCATTCTCAAGAAGAGCGAATTTTGTGTTTCCTTTACGTCTAAAGGTGTTACTTCGTCCGAAAAGTCAGCGCTTTTATTTTCTTCGCTGGACAAGCATCATCTTTTCCCACAGACAACTGTTAGTGAGATTGTTTCTAGCCTGCATAAGAAGTCTACCCAGGATCTTGTGACACAGTCGATGAAGTGACAGAGAAATTGGTCCGCAGTACCCACCAGGACGACTTCTCTGTTGTCTAGGCCCTTTTGTGGGGGGCCAGGCAGAGATCTCAATCTACACCCAGAGGATCAGTTAGGTTCAAACCCCAGGCCATCAAGAAGTCATCAACTAAACCTCAGCCTGCAAGTGAGATCTCGGCCCTCCATGCCCCAGCGGATGTGAGGCTGCTCCTCTTCAGGGAGAGTTGGAGTTCGAGAGGGGCAGACCAGTGGGCAGTCAGTACTCAAGGAGGGTTATTCTATCCCCTTCAGGTAGAGGCCTCTCTTGACCAACTCTCCCATCGCCGTGATGGCTCACTCCGAAGGATCGGAGAGGTATTCGGCCCTCTCAGAGGAGGTTTCCTCCCCCATCAGCAAGAAGGCCATAGAATTAGTCAGGAACTCCAAGTCGAAGGGGTTTTACAATCGACTCTTCGTAGTGCCTAAGTCTTCAGGGGGTGGAGACCAGTGTTTGACGTGAGTGCTTTGAATACCCTCGTGGAGAAGACAAAATTAAATATGGGAACAACACAATCGGTTCTTGCTTCCGTTTGTTGGGGGGATTGGATGATCTCCTTAGACATGTAGGACGCATATTTTCATATCCCTATTCATGAGGATTCAAGGAAATACCTCAGGTTTGTCTTCGGGGACCAAGTTTATCAGTTCAGAGCTCTTTGTTTTGGCCTCTCAACTGCCCCACAAGTTTTTACAAGGGTACTCGCTCCCCTGGCAGGTTGGCTTCATCTAGCAGGGGTAATGCTCTTGCTTTATTTAGACGACTGGCTACTTTGCTCTCCCACGAAGGATCAATGCATGGAGGACTTACAGAAGACAATTTGCTTGACTCAAGAATTAGGACTTTTATTGAATCTCCAGAAATCTCAACTACAGGCAGTCTCCAGTTATTGACAGCCTCGGTTATCAGCGATCTGGTTTTATGGCGCTTGTCTAGTGATGATAATAACTGGATTTTCGGCACCAATATGCGCCGATCTCTAGTTATTGGCACCGATACCCAGTTATAAGCGCTGATCCCTGGTTATCGGCGCTGATCCCCGGTTATTGGCGCCGATCCCCACTTATCGGCGGCGCCAATCACTGGTTATCGGTGCTGATAACCAGATATCAGCACCGATAACCAGGGATGAGCGCTATTATCGCCGATTTTTGGTTATCGGCTATTTTCAGTTATCACACTGTCGGGAACAGAACCCCTGCCGATAACTGGGGACTGCCTGTAATTCCCACTCTGAGAATTCTGTTTGGGGATTCTGATAGACTTGGAGTTTTCGGGCTTCGCTGTCCCCCAAGAGAGTGAAGGACTGTTTAAGGAAGGTGGACCTGTTTCTCGCCCTTCATTTTTGCACAGCAACTCAGTGGATGAGTCGTTTAGGCACATTGGCCTCATTGGAGCAGTTTGTAAGACTGGGGAGACTGCACATGAGGCCACTACACTTTTACCTGAGAGCCTGCTGTGATTGGAAGGTACATCAAGATCTTCAATCCTTTACTATCACAGCATGAATAAAAGAGGACCTGTGTTGGTGGAAGTCAGAAGAAAGATTGGTGGAGGGGAAATCTCTTCTCCCAGTGAGCCCCGAGATAGGCTTCTTCGATGTGTCGTATCTGGGTTGGGGAGCGCTCCTCGGGAACCGAGAAATCTCAGGAATGTAGTCCCCGAAGGAGAAACAGCTTCACATCAACCTACGTGAATTGAAAGCGGTTCACCTGGGTCTCAGTTATTTTGCGACAGAAGCCTGCAACAAGACGATCGCAGTACATGCAGACAACACCACAGCCTTTGCCTACATAAGACATCAAGGGGGAATGCACTTATTCTCCCTGTGTGAGATAGCAGATCTGTTGTTCTGGGCAGACCAGAACCAGGCCCAATTAGTCACAAGATTTATCCAAGGCAAATACAATGTCATGGCAGATGAACTAAGCTGCTGGAATCAAGTCCTTCCGACGGAATGGGCGTCAGTTGGGTTTGCTCCAACCTTTGGAGATTATGGGGACAACCGACCCTAGACTTATTTGCAATGTCTTGGAATCACCGTCTAACTCTGTTCTGCTCCCCTGTTCCGGACCCTCTTACATGGGCAACAGATGCGATGATACAAGATTGGTCGAATCTGGACCTTTATGCTTTTCCCCCCTTCAGAATGATAAGGAGGAAAGTTCTCAGGAAGTTCTGCTCTCACAGCAGTGTAAAGATGACTCTGGTGGGCCCCCTTTTGACCACAGAAGGAATGGTTCCCAGACCTTCTGGATTTCCTCATAGACTTTCCAAGGCTCCTTCCTGCTATTCCAAGTCTTCTCAGACAACCACACTGCAGGATTTTCCTCCAAGGCCTGTCCACTCTGGCCCTGACAGGCTTTCGACTGTCAGTAGACTTGACTAAGCGAAAGGTTTTTTGCGATCTACAGCAGAGGCCACTGCCAAATGTAGATATGCCTCATCCAACAAGCTCTAGGCAAAGTGGAAGTTTTTTAGGACCTGGTGCGGAAGAAACGGAGTGTCATCTTCTCAGGCGTCTGTCCCTCAAATAGCGGATTTTCTTCTTTACTCTAGGAACGTCTTCTTCCACCATAAATGGCTACAGAGCAATGCTTAGCTTTGTTTTCCGTCACAGAGGCCTCAACATTTCTGCTAATCAGGATATCTCAGACCGGATTAAGCCATTTGACACCACCAGATCTAGAAAGGAGAATTTCACTTGAAATCTAGATGTAGTGCTTAAGTGGTTATCAAGTGAGTGCTTCGAACTCATGCATTTTCCTCTCTGAGGGATTTAACTAAGAAGACTATTTTTCTAGTAGCGCTGGCCACTGTGAAGAGAGTAAGTGAAATTCAAGCGATTGACAGAAGGATCAGCTTTTCGAACGGAGACGGAGTTTGTTCCATCCTGTTAAGTTTTTTGGCAAAGAACGAGAACCCTTCACACCCTTGGCCTCGTTCTTTCACCATTAAGAGTCTATCTGATATTTTAGACAGAGAAGAGGAGGAAAGAGTGCTTTGCCCGGTGAGAGCCCCCGAGGACTACTTGCACTGAACCGAGAAAATTAGAGGGCAGTTTTCTAATTTGTGGTACTGTCAAAAATTCCTCTAGACTTTTATCTAAGAATGCCATTTCCTTCTTTGTGAGGGATCTTATTATTGAATCGCACTCCCAAGTGAAGGAAAATGACTTGAAAGTCATGAAAGTTAAACCTCGTGATGTTAGGGCAGTTGCGACATCAGTAGCTTTCAAGCACAATTTTTCTTTATCCTCCATTCCTCAAGCAGCGTATTGGAGAAGCAAATAGGTGTTTGCAATGCACTATGTGCGGGACATGGAAACTGTTTACGAAAACTGCAGTACCCTAGGACCGATGTCAGTGGTGGGCGTAGTGATGAGTGAGGAAGTGTAGGAAGTATTCCTTCCTATGTCTTTAGCTCTTCACCTTGTTGGTGGTGGCGAGTTCTGGGGAAGCCTGGACGGTACAACAGTGGAGTGCCCACCAGTTTTTTTTTTTTTTTTTTTTTTTAGTGTTGGGTAGTGGTCATGTTAATTTTTATGGTGTAGGTGATTCTATTACTGGTTTTTTATTGTTTTTTGGTACTGTACCCTGGGCAGTGGCAATGATATGAGCTTTGTTGACCTTCAGTATTCTCCTTTGTCACAAAGTTCCTGCTGTATTTTCTGTCAGCCTTTGGAGCCCTCCTTCACTGCGGAATATTCCACTTCTATAGAGACGACTCTGACTATACCGTCACGTCTCTACAGGTCGAGATGAGCGCCAACCAGAGGCAGTAATTATCTGCTCAGCTCTCTCACCAGGTAAGGAAACAACAAATATTGTATCAATTTTAGGTCATTAACTTTTCATATGTAGATTGTTGTTTTACCGTCCTTGATTCCCTACCACCTTTCAATGTGGAATCAGCTAAGTAATTACGGGGTAAGTTACTTGTATGAAAATTATATTTTTTGATAAAATAAAGCTTTTTATGTACTTACTCAGTATTTACGGATGGAGCCTGTCCTCCTCCCCGCGCATGGACTTTTTTTTTTTTTTTTTTTTTTTTTTTTTTTTTTTTTTCATAAACAAATTGATCTACTGGCTTAGGCATTCCTTTTTCTTACCCTGAAAGTGAGCGGGGTCTTGTCACCTACACAAAACAAAAGAATTGCTCCCGCGATTTTGAAAATTTAAGCTGCCTTTCGAGTAGAGACTCGTAGCTAAGTAATTACTGGGTAAGTATATATAAAACTTTATTTTATCATAAAAATATAATTTTTCGTACTTTTAGTGTTTATAGAATCTTTACCTAGTGTAAATGGAGGGTTTATTATCTGGAATCATAAGCATACTGTTGTATCTAAGTAAGAAAAATAATGTGCTGTTACTAAGTATAAAGCAGTATGTCTTTGTAATGTACAGTATAGGAATGTATTTAGATTTCTAAAACTCATGTACTGTACTCATTTTCAGTTGATTAAAAGGTGTTATTGTCTGTATGGTCTATGACCTTAAAAGCAGACACCATGATGGAAAACAAAAGAATTATGACAATTAATGTACTCTTCTGCAGGTTTTAAGGTTCATCAGTGTCCCTTCTTTAACTGTGTCTCTCCCTTTCCACTGATTGCATGATAAAGATCATTAGTTGTAGAGATGTGTGGTGGTGAAGGTGAGCTCATCAAAATCCTGAAGCCAGTAGCACGTCTTAACCCCTGGTCATTATACTTTCACAGGAGGAGTGTGTCTATTTCACCCTTTCTTGTATATCTGTAAACTTAGCTGGATAAACTTACTACTCTTATAGTTCACTGTTCCTTCCTTGTTTTTCTTTCCTGTCTCTTATTAATTCATAAGCCATGTTGTTCACCCAATGTTATAATTTTTGGCTTCATTTCACATTCATTAGTTAACTTAAGACCCTTCTGTTAGCTGTTATAATTCATAGCTGTGATGTATATTTTATACTATTATTTCTTTTTTTTTTTCATACCACCTCCTCATGCTTTACTGCTTTCTGTTATTAAAAATGGTATCACGTATTGTTATCTACATTAGAAATCAACATTACATGTATGGGTTTGCCTTCATTTGTGTTTTCACACATGAATTGAGGCTTAGATTAGTTTAAATGCCTTCTGGCAGACTAGAAAATTAGAAATGAGGTTGGAGTTTTAGTTAACTTCCAAGTTGCTTTAGGCAAATTTGGATTTTTTCCCTGCAATATAAATTAGACAAAATGTAAAGTAAGATATTTATTGTTTTCAGAAATTGTGAAATACCTGCTATGGGACTGCCAATCCAATTTTGGAGAAAAGCTAGCTTTGGATTCCATAATTGGGCTGTGTCTTAAAGGACCAAAGGATGATCAAAGTTTTCTATAGTAGTAAAGTTAAATATATTTAGACCAGTTCTATCAAGTCCTTGGGAATTATTTTTCATTCCTTCGTCAGTAAAGAAAAAAATTTTTTAGTTTACACCATGTCAGCTTACTGCTAATGTTTGTATTATCTGAATCACTGGTAAAACTCTCCTTTTTGCATTCCATAAGAGTAATTCTTGTAAATTAAGGAAGTTTTATGTCTGAAGAAAGTTAAATAAGTATTCCGAGGACTGAATGTTACCTTTGAAAACACTTGAATGATATTGATTCTGCTTTCATTATATATAGAACTGTTTGTAAACTGAAATGAATTTTCTTTTGCTCCCTTTGAATGTCAGGTTTTTACATAATTTTATTTGAACTTTTAAGTGAGCTACATTAATTTCTTTTTAAAATAATGGAATCACATCTATATCCTGTCCAGCTCTATGTATATTAAGTGAAAGATGTAAGTTCTGCCTTGAGAAGCCAGCTGAGAAATATGGTGTATCTGTATTGAAGAAAGTTAGTGCAAATTTTATTAAGTGGTTAACATAGTGTGAAAACATATAGAATAAGTGAAAAGTTAATCACACATTTAAATATACAGTACTAATGATATCCTTATTTTATTCAGTTTGCAGTCAGATGAGAGACATCATTCTACAATTGGTAGATAGCTGGAGTCAGGGCAGTACATCCAGTGAGGTTTTGTTATCCAGGGTCATAGATTGCTTGACTGCCTTTAGAAAAGAATCATCCCTCATTGATCCATCCCTTTACAATGATCTTATGCCTCCTCTCAAAAGTGCTGTCATAAGTGGATCTATTCAACAGTTATGGGACAGAGTTAAAGAAGGTAGGTTGCTCAGTACTTGATAAGAGTTTCATTTAGCCTTCTGTTATCTTACATTAGTACACTTTTGGGGGTGAAAGAAACAAAGTTCTCTGTAGCTGAACTGTAGTCATATATGTTACCTATTTAGATTGCAGCATGAAGTAAATTTATTTTGCTTATTTATATCCAAGCAGTCCCCGGTTATCGGCAGGGTTTCCATTCTGAGGATGTGATGATAAACCGGTGATTTTCGGGGTTTATCAGTGCCGAAAAATGCCAATTTTCGGTTATCGGCACCTCTGTTAGGTATGTATTGGTGCCAGTACCCAATTATCAGTGCCGATAAGTGGAAATCAGTGATTTTCAGCGCCGAAAATTACCGATTTTCATCGCTAGACAAGCGCCATAAAACTTGATCGCCATTAACTGAGCCCACCTTTAACCGGGGACTGCCTTATGTCAATATACCTTGACTTGCATTGAAGATGTGGCCAGCCCCCTGTGAACTAAATAAATTTACTCAGTGCTTTGGTTAAACTGAATACTAATATTAATAAGAAATTGAAGATGTTAGTTTCACCAGAATAACTGTGTTTCACATGAAATAAATTATTTGGACTAAATTTTACCTACTGTTAAAGTTAAAACTTATTTCTTCACACCATTGGGCGCAATCGGTATTCAAGATAAAAGAAAGTAACGCTTGAATAACCCACTGGGACTCTCTCTGTAATCACCTGTTTCCCACCAGGTGACATTGGAATGTATATGTTCTTGTCAGAATTCATGCCATGTCCTTGTGCAGAAGGTGTGAATTGGCATTGGCAATTATTTTGGTTATTTCTGGCTAATTTTCTCCTGTATGGTATTGTGCACATTCTGTGTTTTTGCATTATATCATCTACAGCAAGCAGAGTTGAAAGCATTAGGCTGTATAGGAAAGAGTTTGTATGAACTGAATGTTTCAGTTGTGCACGATGGCCAAGTGCGTGTGGTAGACTAGCTGTTGAGGCAAGTACGAGGAGTGATCTGATTAGAGAATGAATAACTTTTTGAAGTATTGGAAGATGTGAGAAGCCTATAGATTATGTAGACAACTCATTGGGGCAGGCCATAAGCCTACTCAGTCTTTTCCTTTTTTCTTTTGGTGTTGTTTCTCCTCTTCCTCCTCCATTACGTGATAGGTTAATTCCTCTCTCACTCCTTCTGCTCCGCCCTCTTAAGCTCCCTGTGTGGTTCAGGAGAAAAATAGTAGGTAATTGAGAAATATTCTTCTTTTATGGGTTAGAAATTTGACGGTATATATTAGGATGAAGATCGCAGTTCCTCCCTTAGTGATTGACCTTTTTCGGTTTCCCCCATGAGAGAGAAGGTGTTGGAGCCATGGTGTCTGTCTGTAGCCTGCCCTCTGGAGTGCCCTACGTCTGTTGGTCTTCTCTGTGGACAGGGAACCATGGCATGTCTCGGGACTAATGTCTGTGCCCTGCACTACCTCTCTCAGCCATCTTCCGGTTCAAATTCGTGTTCTCTGAAGGATTTATTTGGTAGTTTAGCACTTGTGTTTACCGGTTCACGTATCATCATTTTGGAGGGAATGATAGATGTTTACGAAAGTGTAGAGTTGTGTAGGGATTATAGACATACTGTATTACCTTTACTTTAGTAGTTTCTGAGCCACGCATCAATTCTTATATTGTTATCATTTACTCATCCTGTATTGTGCCTCAAGTTGGACGTTAACCTCCCCATCTTACTCAGTTTCCCCCTTTGTTGCCCTGTGTTCATTACCTTGTGATAATTGCTCCTGTTTGTAATAACGACTCTTCTGCTGCTTATTTATCTAGAGGTAGCCCTGGTGATAGATTAGGCTCTCGCTTCTCAGCAATTGCCTCTTAAAGTGTTTGAAGACACCTTATCTTTTAGCTCTTGTCGTGGCAAAGTGTATTAGTGAGCTTCAATCCTTGTTTTGTATGTGGGCTTTGTTTTAGTGGCAACCTCTCTTTTCGTCTTTGTTTAGAGAAAAGATGTAAAAGTGAAAGCCCTTCCCTGATTTGTGACAGCACGTAATTTGACTGCGTTGGTAGGCAATGAAGTGGCTTTGTTATGTCCAGTTAGAACTCTTTAAGGGTTTACCTGGACAGGCTTAAACCTTTGAGAGGAGGAGGTAAGAATTTATTGTGTGGTGCTAGAAGGCCAAACATTCCTTGTTCAAGAATGTTATGTCAGTGCACACGGTTGATTCTGGAGCTTATACCTTTTTGAAAATAAGCCTCATGGCTCCTGGACTGTAAGCACTTTTTATTTCCTTGAAAACCTTTTACTGAAGAAGGTTGTTAGTGCAGCTCAAGGGAGATGTAACTGTTTTTTTGCCTCATATTATGTAAAAAACATTCAAATTTAGTGTGAGATGGGTAAAACTCTTAGTCCAATTGTTGTGGTGGGGATGCTTTCTCCTGAACCAAATATGATAGTAACCTTGCTTTCTATCTTATCGTTAGTTACTAGGAAATCCCAATGTTGAATTTTGGCAGCATGAATGTACAGATTGGTGTATAGGAGTTCACCTTCATATCTGAAGGTGGTAATTTTCTTTAGTTTTTTGGTTATGGGCTGTTGACTAAGGCACAGGAGTCACTAGTACTCTACGAGATAAGAGTCGTTTTCCCTGTAAGGATCCTCTGACAAGTCTCGCTAAGAGGGCTTTACACCCTGTTGTGGTTCCAACATCAAGCGACAATACTTGGTGGTAAGGATCACACAACAGGCAGGAATGTTGAGATACTTTTTCCCCCACATTAATAGGTTTTTAGTTTGCTTGGCTGAACAATTGTTACTCTGGCTGCACAAACCCACCATCCTCATTCAATGTGGTAGTCAACTAATTTTAACAGTAGGTAAGATTCATTCCAAATAATGGAAATTTTTATGATAAAATTAATTATTTGGACACTTACCTGCTGTTAAAGTGGAAACCCACCCAACCTCCCCACGTCTTGGTGGTCGTGAAGAATTCTGACGAGAATGTAAATATTTCAATGCCACATGATGGGAAACAGGTGATTACAGAGACAGTCCCAGCAGGTTAGGCAAGCGTTATTTTCTTTAGTTTGAATGCCGTTCACACCTAATGGCGTGAAGGTATGAGCTAATTTTAACAATAGGTAAGTATCCAAATAATTAATTTTACCATAAAAATTTTATTTTCTCTTGAGTTCCAGTTATGTCTGATTCATGTCAAATGAAGTAGGAATGTCAGTATACTTTAAGACTGTAGATACAGATCTAGGTTTTCACGTTTTGAGAAACCTAACAATCACCAGCTGTTAGTAATTAGTAACAGTGTTGTCTTACAGGAAAAGTTTGTTACTACAAACAAGTTAATACCTGAGAATGTCAGCACATTCCATGTTAAACTCACAAAATGGCCTCACAATGAAAAGAACATTGTCCAAACTATTTTATTAATTAAAAGTCACCGCCTTTGTTTACAAGCCTGATAATTCATAAAGAAACCTATTGTTTTTATAAGTCAGAATTTGGTCAGTATTCAGGTTCAGTGTTCTTTTGGTTTAAGGATTTTTTACATTTATACTATGATGTCTGTGTAGATAGGATGGCTAGTAACAGGGATATATTTGTTTGCTTGTATGTATTTTGTTTCTAACAGAATGCTGCTATTTACCTATATTTGGGATGAATCTACTTTGGTGGGAAAGTTGCTACTAGTTCATTTGTTTTTGCTTACTTTCATATTTTTACATGAGAGTTCGTTATTTCTTTTATGTACCTGTAAAATTGTCTCTGGATTGTTTCCAGTGGAATTAAATATGAGGAAATGGTAGTTTAAAAAACAAGAGGTAATGAATATTCGAGATCTAGACACATCCATTTACTATGCCAACTTCAGGACACTGTTGCCTGTAAGACACATCACTTTTACAAGGACAAAAAAAATTTTTAGTATATATTCTCTTGCATTATTTGAAAATTATAAATTAATTTTTGGTGCTTCATAGGGTAGAGTAGTCAGTTTTATATTTCAACTTTACATTGGCGATAGTAATAATACATGTTCAGCAGAAACCACATTACGAATTGTGAATTTCAGTTTTTTCATGGGTAAGCAATGCATAGTACAAGACTCAATCATAAATACCATAAATCTAGATATCAGCAGTTCGTATCCATTCTGCCACACAGTCATTAGTGTGTAGGGTCCCACATGGACCTACACAATCGTCCATCTTACCTGGCCGCCCGAAATCATACCCTGCGGTCATCCACTCCTCACAGAGAACATATCCAGACATGTACGCTGGGCACACGTGTATAAGCAACACAGCCAACAGCATACACTCTTAATGTATATTATAATCCATGATCATGTCACATCAAATGTATCATTCCTATTGGTAGCAATACAATGTCAGCTTTCCAGTTATATTTGTTAGAACTGTCCATAACTTGTATATAGAATTATGTACCATTTTCCATTCTCAAACAAACAATTGAATGCATGGTAATCTCGATTTTTGTTCACCTTGTGTCAGGCGCTACATTTCTGCTCGCAAGAGCTCTTCACCTGTCTGTTTGTTGTCTTGAACAAATTAGTAAGTTTTTAGATGCAGCCTCTTGCTCACGCCTTCGCTACAAGTGAATACAACCAATATCTAAGCTGTTTTTAAGTATCCATCATGTTTATGAATGCACATTTTTTTTCCATGACTGGTGGCATGCCTGTAATATCCCTCACCCAAGAACTTAGGTTTTCGCTAATGGTTGATACCCACACAACATTCCGTTTTTCAGTTTCTGTGCATTATTTAATAAATTACATGAGATATTCAACACTTAAGCCTTTAACGCCGATTGGACGTATTTTACGTCGACGAAAATTGTCTGTCGGGTACCAAGTGGACGTAAAATATGTCGACTACAAAAAGTTTTTTTAAATATTTGCGGAAAAATACTTATAGGCCTAGTTTGCGAAAATTTTAAATCGCGCCTTGAGGGATGCTGGGAGTTCACGGATCACGCTGTTGTTTTGTTTACAAGCGTGATCCAGCTGTGCATGCACGAATTTCTTTCTTCTCCCACTAGAAAGCATCAGAAATTCTTTAGTCACTTCTGTCATAATTTTTGCACCATTTTATATTAGCCGTTACATAAAGTTTTATATGTGAAAATGTGCGCAATTTCATGTAGTATACAATGAAAAGTAACTCATGGTTGTAGCTTTTATAAGTTTTAAAATATTTTCATATAAATCACGATAAGTGCCAAAATTTCAACCTTCGGTCAACTTTGACTCGACCGAAATGTCGAAAAAACACAATTGTAAGCTAAAACTCTTACATTCTAGTAATATTCAATCATTTACCTTCATTTTGCAACAAATTGGAAGTCTCTAGCACACTATTTCGATTTATGGTGAATTTTTGAAAAAACTTTTTCCTTACATCCGCGTGCTAACTCGGCCAAAAATCTCAGAAATTCTTTAGTCACTTTGTCGTAATTTTTGCACCGTTTTATATTAGCCGTTACATAAAGTTTTATATATGAAAATGTGTGCAATTTCATGTAAAATAAAACAAAAAATAACTCTGGTTGTAGCTTTTATAAGTTTTGAAATATTTTCATATAAATCACGATAAGTGCCAAAATTTCAACCTTCGGTCAACTTTGACTCAACCGAAATGTCGAAAAACGCAATTGTAAGCTAAAACTCTTACATTCTAGTAATATTCAATCATTTACCTTCATTTTGCAACAAATTGGAAGTCTCTAGCACATATTTCGATTTATGGTGAATTTTTGAAAAAACTTTTTCCTTACATCCGCGTGCTAACTCGGCCGAAAATCTCAGAAATTCTTTAGTCACTTTGTCGTAATTTTTGCACCGTTTTATAGTAGCCGTTACATAAAGTTTTATATATGAAAATGTGTGCAATTTCATGTAAAATAAAACAAAAAATAACTCTGGTTGTAGCTTGTATAAGTTTTGAAATATTTTCATATAAATCACGATAAGTGCCAAAATTTCAACCTTCGGTCAACTTTGACTCGACCGAAATGTCGAAAAACGCAATTGTAAGCTAAAACTCTTACATTCTAGTAATATTCAATCATTTACCTTCATTTTGCAACAAATTGGAAGTCTCTAGCACATATTTCGATTTATGGTGAATTTTTGAAAAAACTTTTTCCTTACATCCGCGTGCTAACTCGGCCGAAAATCTCAGAAATTCTTTAGTCACTTTGTCGTAATTTTTGCACCGTTTTATATTAGCCGTTACATAAAGTTTTATATATGAAAATGTGTGCAATTTCATGTAAAATAAAACAAAAAATAACTCTGGTTGTAGCTTTTATAAGTTTTGAAATATTTTCATATAAATCACGATAAGTGCCAAAATTTCAACCTTCAGTCAACTTTGACTCAACCGAAATGGTCGAAAAACGCAATTGTAAGGTAAAACTCTTACATTCTAGTAATATTCAATCATTTACCTCCTTTTTGCAACAAATTGGAAGTCTCTAGCACATATTTCGATTTATGGTGAATTTTTGAAAAAAACTTTTTCCTTACATCCGCGTGCTAACTCGGCCGAAAATCTCAGAAATTCTTTAGTCACTTTGTCGTAATTTTTGCACCATTTTATGTTAGTCGTTACATAAAGTTTTATATATGAAAATGTGTGCAATTTCATGTAAAATAAAACAAAAAATAACTCATGGTTGTAGCTCTTATAAGTTTTGAAATATTTTCATATAAATCACGATAAGTGCCAAAATTTCAACCTTCGGTCAACTTTGACTCAACCGAAATGGTCGAAAAACGCAATTGTAAGGTAAAACTCTTACATTCTAGTAATATTCAATCATTTACCTTCATTTGGCAACAAATTGGAAGTCTCTAGCACAATATTTCGATTTATGGTGAATTTTTGAAAAAACTTTTTTGTATGTCTGTGCGTTACGAATTCATGCATCATTTTGTGATAATATTTTCTTTGTGTTGCTTTGATCGTTTTACAATTTGTTATATACCAAAATGTTCGCAATTTAGTGTACAATACAAAGAAAAAAAATAACTGATTAGCTTTAACCGTTTTGCTCACAGGGCGATTTGTATACAATTATATATGAAATTTTTTTTCGTGCTGTCATATATTCCAATATTTATATATGATAATGATATATTTTTTTCATTTCTGATGGTTACATACTGAACTTCAGGCAGTGACAAAAAAAGGAGCCAAAAATGAACTCTTAATCTTGAAAACTAAGCGTGCTGTGATTTTTCTTTCCACTTCGGCGCTAACTCTCAAACCGCGCCAGCATACTGGAGACGCTTTTGTAAATAGAGGCTCGGCATTTAAGGGTTAATTATGAAGTGGGCTTTGTATCAATGATTTTGCCAAACTATAGGCTAATGAAAGTGTTCTGAGTATGTTTAGGGTATGCTAATCTAAGCTAGGATGTCTGTTACAATAGGTGTATTAGAACAATATTTTCACTTATTATTGTACAGTATATTCGTCTTACAGCAGTATTCTAACTTTCATACTGTATTCATTTTTTCTTGAAAATAGTATTAAAATGCAATCAGAAATTGAACACAATTGTAGTAAATAATGATACTTGGAACAATAGAAGTAAAATATCCGAGTTTACGATGCTCTTCAATTATATTCACCAAAAATTATTTCCGTTTCCAATACATGTTCCAGGTTTACGACTCTGATCCGAAAAAAGAAATATGGTTCCAAAATGGCAGAATGGTCAAAATTTGTAGGTTTTTTATTTATGAAAAACTCGGTAAGAATGCAGGTTATGTCATTTTCAAGACACCCAAAGGATTAAAAGCAAGGTTTCATATCAGTAACTTAACAAGTAATTACATAGCTATAGTTTCTAACTCGAACGGCAGCCTGACTTAAAAAATCATGGTAGCGCTTTTATTGTTTTCGTGTAGGTGACTAGTCCTGCCCACTATCTGGGAACAATAGGAACAAAAAAGAACAACAAAGCATAAGAGCTCAGTTTGTTTCTGCCGGCTGTCGACTAAACATCAGTTGTATGCAGGAGCCTTTTCATCAGTTTTTGGACTATTCTTTCCAAGAAATCGGTGAAGCAGTATCACTTTTGCATAGCCTTCAAGCCTGTTAGCTTTTAGTTCAGGTTTTTTCTACATTTTTTGCTTAGATATGTCAGACTCTAGCTCTTCCAGTATTCGCTCCTCTAGCAAAGGGCGTAAACTAGGCTTGCTAAATCATCATATGATTCACATACTATTTCTTCTAAATGTAGGGGCAAGAGTGCAATAAGGAGAAAACTTGTGATGAGTTTAAGGACTGGGATGAAAGGAAGTGGAAGGTTTTAAAATCTCACCTTGATAAACTTGAAAGGGATAGAAAGAGGAAGGTGGCTCGAGAGCCAAAAGTAGAGCTCTACTTATTTTAGAGTCTACTCCTAAACCTAGGACTGTAGATAGTCTTTGTATTCCTTCATCCCCTGTTCCTGTCTTTTCTCCTTTCACCAGCATTCCGCCTATTGTCCCACCAACTCCCGTGCCTGGCTCCCATGCTTCTGACCCTGATCCCATTGCCAGTCTCAAGTCCAGGGTCAATAAAAAATTTAACTTGGTAGTTAACACAGTGGCGGAATTATGGGCGTCCCTTAAGGTCCTTATGGACAAAGTGGTATCAAGACAAAGTGCCTAGCGAGTGTTGTGTAAGTGGAGGAGGTGGCTACTTGTCCCGCCAGTGCTCCTAGACAAAGGTCCCTGTCCTGCTCCCCTGAACCAGGGAGAAGACATACTGGAAGTCCAAGGAGGCTGGTGGGGTTTGCCCACAGGTAGTCGCCGCCCCCTCAGTTGAGCTTGTTGCATGCACCCAGGCTTTGACAGACAGCCGCTGGAAAGGAGTCTCTGTGAGTGTTCACACCATTTGTCGTCTGATTCCAACTCCAGCCCTGACAAGAGGCGCCGATGGCACTTCCAAGATTCGTCTCGTCCGTTGAATAGGCATGCAGATGATGTTGGCTGCTTTTCTCCACTTCCAATCAAGCAGTATAAGGAGGCAAGTCACAGTCCTCAACCCTCCTGCAGTTTTACTGGGCCTCCCTCTGCCTCTACCTCAGCCAGACCTCTGCCTCATGCATGGGATAAGCTGGAGTCCTTTTCTCCTCATTGTTATCTGGTGAGTGCCCTCATTTGGCCCCTAAGCACCCAAAGGGCCCTCTCAGGCACCCGCCATCCTCGTCTAAGTGCCTTCCTCCCGAGTGCCCGGCGCTAGCTCCTAAGCACCCGGCTCCAGTTGCCAAGTACCCAGTGCCAGCTCCCGAGCACTCAACACCAACTCTGCTCCAGTCTCCAGCTTCTGAGCATCAAGCTCCCGCTTTGGGCGAAGAGGATCCGACCTTGGAACCCATCAAACAACAGTTAGCCGAGATTATGGGTTTTCTGAAGAAAACTCATTCTCCTTCCAAGGCGGTTTAGGGTTCGTCCTTGTCTCCAGTATCTTCTAACAAAGAGGATTTTGGACGAGCCTGCGCCACCTTTAGCGTATGCAGCTCTTCTCTGGTATTTACTGGCAAGCCTTCCATTCTGTTTTTGCTCCAGCTGCCTTGGTCTCACCTGCCTCGACCTTCCTGATGAGGAGCCTACCAGATGACAGTGCCTGGCTCCCCAAGATGGTTCTTTCCTCCTCTTCGAGGAAAGCTCTCAAAGAGGTTGGAGACTGGCTCTCTGCAAAGAGAGCAAGGTAAGGCCCCCTTCGCCTTTCTGCCCTCTCGGTTAATCCTTAGGAGATACCTGTCCTACACCAACAGGGAAGCTCCTGAAAATTTTCCTAGCTTAACCCATCCAAAAATGCTTCAATTATGTGATCCGCCCACCTATTCATGTTGTTCTTCTTTTATTATACAATCCAGCTTATGACTACAAAAACCACAAAACAGACTTACAAACCAAAATTATCACCTAACCATCAGAGAGCTCTCTCTACCCCAGTACACTCTATTCAACACTCCCACCTGTGTTTGTTTACATTTTTCTCCCTCCTGCCACTTTTGTCCTGTGACGTCACTTCCTATGACGTCACAAGAACAGATACTTTTTAAACATAAAGAATGCTTTGCTATAAAAACATCTAATAAAATTAAACATGTGCTTTTTATACATTTTGTAATGCCCATACCATTTCACTAACACAGAAAATAAAAATAAAATAATTATGATTAACTTATAAAACTAACATATAATCACACTTATCTCCTTCTCCATCCCCTCCAGCCTCTTCTTATCCTAATCCCCTCTAATTTCCATTATTCTCCAATTCTTTACCCTCTACGTAATTTCTAATACTTTCCCCTGAAACTCCAACTTTGGTCAATACATCAGCTATTTGATGCTTTCCTTTTATCCATCTTAGCGCCTTTATTTCTCCAGATTCTGTTGTTTCTCTTATTGCTGCAATATCAATTTTTAATCTTACTACTTACTCCAGTACTTGATTTTATTGCAGTCATTAGGGTTTTACTATCAGTTTTAACCAGTGCTTATAATTTTCTCCCTCCTACTATCTTTTCCCACAAATGTTTAAAATATATCAGTCCTTCTATGGCCTCCCCCACACTCAGAGCGTCTGCTTCATTGGTGGACTTTGTTACTCTTCTCGATTTTCTGGATTTCTACCGTATGGAACTTCTCCTCTTACTGTCTGTCAAAGATATCACATAACCTAATTGTGTATGACCCATCTTCATTGTTCCCAAATGAAGCATCTGCATAGGCTTCCCAATAAAACTTTTCTTCTTCTAACTCACTTATTATCACTTCTCCCATTATGCTCTTAGTTTTTCTCACTATTTTAATCAGCTTTCTCATATCTCGAGTCATTCCTTCTTTAAAAGGACCTCTGTCAAGTCTTCTTCCAAGAAGTGAAGAAACATTCCTTTGTGCACCAGTAGGAGCCAGACTTCTGCAATTTTGGGAGAAGTTGGGTATCAGAGGGACAGAACAGTAGATTGTCAAGGTTCTGAAGGAGGGCTACTCCATCCCATTCAAGGAGAAACCCCCTTTAGTCAATTCGCCCATCGTATTGACGGGATACTCAGAAGGCTCAGAGAAGTATTTGGCCCTTTCAGAGGAGGTATCTTCCCTCCTCCTCGAGAGCTGTAGAGGAAATTGAGGATTTCAGCACAGAAGGTTTTTACAACCGCCTGCTCGTAGTCCCTGAGTCATCGGGGGTTGGAGACCTGTCCTCGATGTCAGCGCCCTGAATCTCTTCGTCCAGAAGAAGAAATTCAAGATGGCGAGGAAACAGTCAGTCCTGTCATCCATTCACCAGGGTGATTGGATGATTACCTTCAACATACAGGACGAATACTTCCGTGTCCCAATCTATCCAGACTCAAGGAAGTATCTCAGGTTCGTCTTTCAGGGCAGTTTTTCAGTTTCGGGCTCTGTGCTTCAGCCGCTCTACAGCTCCTCAGGTTTTCACTTGAGTTCTGGCCCCTCTCACAAAATGGCTTCATCTTCATGGCATAAACATCTGCTTTTATCTGGATGACTGGCTTTTCCGATCCCCATCAAAGGGAAAGTTCACGGAGGACTTACAGAAGACTTCTCACTCCAGAACTGGACATACTCATCAATCTGCAAAAGTCTCAGCTGACTCCAACCCAAGAGATTCTTTATTTGGAGATGATTCTCAACTCTCGGAGTTTTCAGGCGTTTCCATCCCCCAAGAGAGTTGATTCCTGCCTTTAGACGGTCTGCAATTTTCTCTCCCTCCCATCCTGCTCAGCCAATCAGCGGATTAGCCTTTTGAGCAGTTCATCAATTTGGGCAGACTTCATATGAGAGTCCTGCAATTCTTTCCAAAGCCAGCTGGGACAGGAGAACACATCTGGACACCTTTGTGTTTCCAATCACACCGGAAATCAAATTGGACGTGTTGGCGGCTGTCCAAAGGAAGACTTTCGGGAGGAAAGTCTCTGCTTCCTTTGAGCCCCTACCTAGACTTTTACTCAGGTGCCTCAGATCTACTGTAGTATGGGGAGCCCTTCTGGGGAACCTGGAGTTTCCTGGGACGTGGTCCCCAGAACAGAAGAACCTTCATATCAGTGTCAAGGAGCTGATGGCAATCCACTTAGGCCTCCGTTCCTTCTCGGCCATGACTTTCAACAAAACTGTGGTAGTCCATGTGGACAACACTACCGCTCTGTCTTGCATTTGAAAACAAGGTGGCATTCACTTCTTCTCCCTGTGCGAGGAGGCAAAGCACCTCCACTTATGGGCAGATGAGAATTGAATAACACTTGTCACTCGATTCATTCAAAGGAAATTGAATGAGTTGGCAGACGGATTGAGCCGTCGCAAGCAGGTCCTTCCCACAGAGTGAACCTTGGATCCCCTGGTCTGCAGAGACCTTTGGAAGTTGTGGGGCAGACCAACTTTGGACCTGTTTGATACTTCGAGGAATCATCTCCTCTTTCTCTTCTTTTCCCATGACTCCAGACCCTTTGGCATGGGTGACAGATGCCATGCTCCTGAATTAGTCCAATCTGGATCTCTGTGCCTTCCCACCCTTCAACTTGGTCAGTTAAGTTTTGAACAAATTCCAGACTCATCACAATGTTTCAGTGACCCTCAAAGTCCTGTTCTGGGCCCTGAAAGAGTGGTTCCTGGACCTTCTGCTGTTGTTGGTGGACTTTCCGAGGCTCCTCCCACAAAAACAGTCTCTTCTCAGGCAACCCCACTACAAGAGATTCCACCAACGGTTGTCTGCTTTTGCCCTGACAGGCTTCAGACTGTCAGGAAACTCGCCAGAGTGAAGGGGTTTTCAAGACGAGCTGCTGAGGCTATTGCAAGATGTAGACGTCAGTCTTCTTGCAATGTCTACCAAGCCAAGTGGGCAGTCTTCCACAGATGGTATAGCAGACATAACTTCTCTTTTTCTGAGACATCTTTGACTCAGATTGCAGATTTTCTTCTTTATCTGAGGTCCTCTAGGGGTCTGTCTTCCTCCACCATTTGAGGGTACAGAGCCATGCTTGGTTCTGTTTTTAAACATAGAGGTCTGGATCTGTCCTCAAACCAGGATCGTAACGACCTCATCAAGTCTTTCAACACCTCCAAACAGAAGAAGGTCAACTCAGTCTCTTGGAATCTTGACATGGTACTGAAGTAGCTAACTGGCCCTTCTTTTGAACCCCTCCGGATCACATCTCTATGGGAGTCTTGAAAGACTCTTCCTTGTTGCTTTGGCTACTGCCTGTTATGTCAGTGAGCTTCAGGCCATCGATAAGAGGGTAGGATTCTCTCAAGGAGACGCAGTCTGCTCATTTACTCTCGGTTTGCTAGCCAAGAACGAGGTACCATCCAAGCCCTGGCCCTGTTCTTTCACCATTAAGAGTTTAATGGAGACCAATGGCCCAGAAAAAGAAGAAAGGGTTCTTTGCCCTGTTAGAGCCTTAAGGTATTACCTGAACAGGACCAAGAAGATCAGAGGACCATCCAGCAACCTCTGGTGCTCTGTGAAGAATCCTTCCTGTCCTCTTTCTAGAATGCATTGTTGTTGTTCTGAAGGGACCTGATTTTTGAGGCTCATTCTCGGATTCAAGCAGATATCTTGCCTTCTTTCAAGGTGAAAGCTCACGACGTCCGAGCAGTTGCTGCCTTATTCACTTTCATACACAATATGTCCCCTTCTTCCATTTTGCAGTCAACATATTGGAGGTGTAAATCGATCTTTGCGTGACTGTTTAAAAGAAGTGGAAACAGTGTCCAAGAACTGCATTACCTTTGGGCCTTTATCAGTGGCTGGCATGTTATTGGGGGAAGAAGCATAGGAAGCACTCTTTTTTTCTCCTCTGTCTCTTCGCCTTGATGTAGGGTGTTAAGTCTTGGGGGAGCCTAGGGGTACTATGTACCTGGAGTACCCACCAGTTTTAGTGGATGAGTTGTGGTTTTTATTTCAGTGTAGGTGACAGTGTTGTCTGGTTATTTTATTCTGGTACTGTCCCCAGGGCAGGGGCACCTTTTGTAAGCTTTGCTAGCCATCGGACATGTCCTTCACTGCAAAGCTCCCACCTAAGTAGAGGCGACCCATGTCTATATTGCCACGCCACTACAGGCTAAGATGAGCACCAACCACAGGCAGTATTCATCTGCAGTTGCTCTCTTACCAGGTAAGGGAACAACAAGCATTGTTTCAATGCTAGCAACTTTTCTATTTCTTAATGTTTTGGAGTAGAATACAGTAAAACCGCCATATTCACGTTCTCATGATTGGCGGACTCACCGATTTGTGGGATTTTATGTGGAAGGTATCTATAAATTATTCGCGAAAAGTTTGGTAATTCACAGACTTTTCCATTGGGAAATATTCACTAATTAGTGTATTTTGATGTTATTTTCATGACTAAATACATTTTTTATGATAAAAAAAAGATGTACTGTACTAATTTTCAAATATTATTAAGATTAATAATAATAATAATAATAATAATAATACTGTAAGATTAAATAAGACATAACTCAAAGAGTGAGAGAAAATAGTTTTCTCCCCTCCATTCAGGACGGACCTGACCTCATTAAAGCGAAGATAGATGCTCAGAATTGATACTATTGAAATATTAAACTACTCTTGAAATTATATTAAAATGATATATAAGTGTTTCAGGGTGATAGTATAAGCATTTTTGAGTGTACATTTTATAATAAAATAATGATTTATGGTACATACTAATTTTCAAATATTAATATTAAGTTTGATAAGATTAAATAATATAGCACTAAATAAAAATAATAATTCTCTCTCTCTCTCTCTCTCTCTCTCTCTCTCTCTCTCTCTCTCTCTCTCTCTCTCTCTCTCTCTCTCTCTCTCTCTCTCTCTCTCTTATTTAGATGAGAAAATTTTTCTGACGTAATATTTGCGTACATTTCTTTGGTGTGATAATTAAATGGTTTACCTAATAAGTACCAATTTTCAAATACTAAGATTAAAATAATAATAATAATAATATATTTTCATGCATTTGTGTAGTAAATTTTTTAACATTTTAAACAAACAAATAGTGATTTCCAGTCTTCATGTTGACTTAAGAAAGGAGGGGGAGGGTAAATGTCAATTTACTTGACAGTTTGACATATTGGCCAGAGGGGAAGGGAAGTGTTGCCCTCAGAAGCTCAAAGATTTCAATCTTTCGATTTGTAAGGCATTATTCTCTCTCTCTCTCTCTCTCTCTCTCTCTCTCTCTCTCTCTCTCTCTCTCTCTCTCTCTGCCCAAGCCAGCCTTGTTCAATATAAGTCGAAGTGATAACTCTTTTTCTCTGCTTTGGCTGGAAGGCTTAGAAGCATGTAGTATATATATATATTATTAAGGGTACTAATGTTTAAGATGACTTTGAAATTAATTAATAATATAATTTTGAAGATTAATACGGTAATAGGATAATAATTTTAAGGTATATTTGATGTAGGATGATAAAGTACATATTTGGTATTTGAACTTTCAAAATGGGTAGTTGTAAGCATTTTTAGAGGGAGTGGGTAGCAAGTATTCCTGGATTTTTACTATTCGCGGGGCTGGGGTCAGGAATGCATCCCCCGCAAATACGGGGGTTTTACTGTATGTCCATGTATCCCAACCCCTTTCAGTGTGGGATTCAGTTACGTAATTACTTGATAAGTTATTTATATGAAAATGTTATTTTCATAATAAAATTAAGGTTCATAAATACTTACCAAGTAATTACAGAATCGGAGTCCTCTCTCCTCTCCTCTCCTCTCGTGGACATACGGCACAAATGAATTGAGCTCTTCTGCTTTGTTGTTCCTATTGTTCCCTGATAGTGGGCGGGGCCAGTCACCTACACAAAAACAATAGAAGCGCTAATGCAATTTTTAAAATTAGGCTGCCGTGCGAGTTAGAAACTATAGCTATGTAATTACTTGGTAAGTATATATGAAACTTAATTTTATTATGGAAATAACATGTTTCTTACAATTTTCAACAATATTTCGGGTTACGATGATTTTCGGCTTACGACGTGGCGTCGGAACGGAACCCCCAACATAAACCGGGGACTGTATGTATAGTTATTTATTCATTATAGTTTATTATTACTGTACTGTATTTATATTAGTATACTATTAAGTGAATGTGTGATAATTAAGATCATCAATAATAAAATAATGGGACAATTAAGACATATGTACACTAACACATTTTGTACAGTGAGTGGTTTTCAGTAAAATGAGTCTACAGTCAGTCAGTCATATGAAGCCTATGGGAATATCTCCAATATATGAAGGTGTAGGTTTGTATGTTAGGAAAAATACAAATTCTATTTTTAATTTGTTATTTTTCAACAAAAACGTTACATAAAACACAAAAATATACATAATCTAAATACTGTAATTGTAATTCAACTTGTGAATTTAACGATAACTAAGACTTATTGATCTTGGAGAGGGTTGTTCTTTGTCACTAACGTCGTCATCAGTTTGCAGTCGTACATTTGAGGACGGTCCTGGAACAGGATTCGCAAGTGATGTCGCATCACAACGACGGACTGTGTGGTATTTTTCACACCACTATAATAAAGTTATATAAAATTATTGTTAAATTCTTGTTTTCATGAAGAAATAATTATATAAAGTGAGTTTCCTGATTGTCACAAAATTTGTTTGTTTGTCTTCCAAAGATGTATTACCTGTACTGTACATTTTTAAAACATTATGAACACACAAACACACACACGGTGTGTGTGCATATGTGCTAATACCCATTGGTTAAAGAGACTCAAATTAGCAGTATCCCTTCCTGAGAGAGAGAGAGAGATATTACTATACTCTTATGTAGGACTCTAAGGCTTGGCAGATGTACAATTATTTTATTATCCTGGGGTTTTATGTTAATCTTGCTATTTTCTCTAAGGTCAATTCTTGGGATTTTGTAAGAAAAATAATTTGAGTATCAGCACATACCCAAATGATTGAGGTCAGCTGTTAGCCTGCCAAACCACCAACCTTATGAATTGACACTCTACTCTCCACAAAATGTTTTCGGTTTTTAGAATCTCAGATAAAGGATTGTGCACGTGCAATAGTATTTCTGGATCGGGGTCCCGTGTCAGCCGGTGAAATAATCCATTCAGCACTTATTTCTAGGTAATTCCGTTGCTAGATACCAGAGAAAAGCTAAATGTAAAGCTGGGGTTACTACCCCCAGAGCGAGCTCCAAGAAATGGAGTCGTATATGGTAAAGGGTGAGATTGTCACAATCACGGGACCCTGCCCTATAAAGATTCCCAATGTCAAAAGTCCCAACGAGAGAGGTGCCGATACAAGCCCATGCACTACTCGCGGACTGTACACAAGGCAACACTAGCCACATTCCATTTTAGCACGCGATTTCGTTCACACGTAATTTCGTTGTGATCCTTATTTTGTGCTCTATTTTGGCATTTTTATGGCATCCTCGCAAGGTTCTTCTTCAACAACTTGAGTACCAGTGTTTTATTGTTTTTTAGGCGATTGAGGCTCCTTATTTTCCTTTAGTTTAATAATTAAAGGGATTTATAACGCCCGTCTCGATCTCCTCTCATGGCGTCTCTTGACCTCTCTTGGTCTTGGGTCGGCATGTTTGTTTTGTGTTATTTATTAGTATCCCTTTTTATTTGGGATATTTTACCAATTATTGATTCCTAACTTTAGTGGGTTTGATTAATTTTATGTTTGTTCTGTACCCCTTTACTACAAGAAGTGCTGTTTAGCGTTTAGGCTACGAGCTACCCCCTCGGGCCCATTCGCTTTTTATCATGGCTTCATTACGAGAGTGATGTTTAACGTTTAGGCTACGAGCTACCCCCTCGGGCCCATTCGCTTTTTATCATGGCTTCATTACGAGAGTGATGTTTAGCGTTTAGGCTACGAGCTACCCCCTCGGGCCCATTCGCTTTTTATCGTGGCTTCATTACGAGAAGTGCTGTCGAGCATTTAGGCTACGAGCTACCCCCTCGAGCCCATTCGCTTATTATCATGGCCTCATTATGCCTTAATTTTGTCCCTCACTTCTCTTAGCCTTTGGGGATCTTATTTTCATTGGTACTGTTACGGTTTTTACTTTGTTTTTATAATTTTGTTTATTTTGTGAATTTTGTGTTCCCTTCCTGGTCAAGTGCTGTCTTGCTGTTTAGGCTACGTGGTTCTCCCTCGGGCCTATTCGCTTCTTATTTTGGCTTTATTTTGCCTTGTTTTAGACTCACTTCCCTAAGCTTATGGGAACATGATTTTCATTGGTACATTTAAGTTTTGACCTTGTGCTCGGATGCTTTTGAATTTTGTTAATTTTGGGATACTTTCATTTAACTGGAGGTCGGCCATTTCCCTTCACGTTCATATCGTGTTGGGCCTGCCTATCCTCCTACATGTACCTTATAGAAAATTTTTGTTTTATTATGCATTATTTGAGTTATTGGTTAGCCTTTACCCCTCTCCTAGGCTTCCTTCCTTTGCATCGCCTCAGTTAGGTTAGCCTAGGGGTTGGCTATAACACTTTTTCCCTTCGGGGAAAAATCGTTAAGGGAGGGACGATCTCGATCTGTACGTATGAGTTTCATGTCTGTGATCTCGTTCTGTACATATGTGTTTTATGTCTGGTGCTTCCCTTTGTTTGGTTTTGGCTTGGATATATTGCCTACGTCCACCCTCTCCCTGTTTCGGCTTTTCACTTACGCTAATGTTCCTAATAAGTTAAGCTGGAATAGCGAGGGTTTACCTGCGTAGCCTATCCTAGTTCAATCCTTCTTTGGGTTGCTTACCAATGGTGACCGGGAGTGCTCTCCCCACTCCTGTTCACACTTCTTTTACCGACTATATATATATTATTTTGTGGTATCGAGAATCCCCTTCTCTCCCTTTTATCCTTTGCTCTCTCTCTCCCCTTGGTTTGTTTTCAAGGTTTGTTAACTTTCCAAGGCTTGAGAGCAATTTATCCTTATTTTTGCTGTAGCCTACATCCCCTCCCTCTGCATTGATTGGTTGTCCTCGGTGTGTCTGACCTCATCGGTTGGCACTCCACCTGGACCTGAGGTGACCGGGAGTGCTCTCCCCACTCCTGTTCACACTCCTTTTACCTTTCTTTGCTCTCCTGGCCGTAGAGGTTTTTGCCCTTCCTCTCCTTTTCTCTCGCTCTTGTCGTGCAACACAGCTCACATAGCAAGGGGATCTATGAGAATCTCTGGGCGCCCGGGGAGTGCTGTCCCACCCCTGGTCGCTACTTTGGGTTACCAACCTCCTAGCCTATCCTTCCCCCTTCCTTTTACGTCGACTGTTTCCCTTCGTGGTGCTTCCTACATGTTCGCACCTCACTGTTGGGATCTCATACGAGGCCAGTTAGCGTTTTCCACCTAACTGTCTTCTGTTTTATTTACTTCGGCATTCCCCCTCCATTTTGCTACTACCTCTTCGGTGTTTCGTTATCTTGTTGGGCGCTCTCCTTGCTTACTGCTCCGGCGATTTTAGTGTTTAGCGGTCGGCGTTTATTCCCCACCGCTATCACCGTTCAGGATATCCTCCTCCGGGGTTTTCCTCTCTCTTGGCTCTGAGTGCGCCCACTTCCAACAGTTCATAACCTTCCCACTTTGTTTGTTTCCGTCACATATTGTTCAAACATGATCGCTTCGGAATGTTCCGTTGACTCTGTTTTTATGTCTATGAGTTTTGTCCTGTTAGTCCGGTTTTCTCTCCAGTTTTCTCCGGGGGTTTTCCTGGTCTGACTAGGCTAAGTCGCTGCTATGGTACTCTGCTCCGGCATCCGTTCCAGCATGCCCATTTCTCATACGTTTTCAGCTGGTTTTGTCGAGTGCAGGAATGCTCCGCTATCCTGCAACAAGCCAACGATCACAGAGTCTATAGTTCCCATTCCGGTGCGCAGTCTGTTTTGGAGAATTTATAGTTTGTCACGGAAGGTTATGAAGTACGCTATGCTCTCCCCGAGCAGACTTCTTGATGAACCCGTAGGTTTTATATATACCTGTCGGTTTCGTCTCCGCGAAACTCCGCCTCATTTGACTTATTCTTGGCTCGGAAGGTTGTAAAGTACACTATGCTCTCTCCGAGCAGGCTACTTGATGAATCCGTAGGTTTTATTTACACCAGTCGGTTTTATCTCCGCCAAACGCCGCCTCATTTGGCTTATTATTAGTTGTTTGGCACCCGGCAGATTGCGTTGTATGCTATGCTCTCCCGAGCAGGCTACATGATGAATCCGTAGGTTTCATATACACCTGTCGGTTTTACCTCCGTCAAGCTCCGCCTCATGTGGCTTATTAATAGTCGCTCTTTCGGCGATAAATCGGTAGGTTTCACATATACGCCTATCGATTTCCCTCCGCCAAACTCCGTCTCCGGGCGAGATTCTCGATAAATCGGTAGGTTTCATATAAACCTATCGGTTCTCCGCCTCATGTGGCTTATTAATAGTCGCTCTTTCGGTGTTTGGGCTCTCTCCAGGCGAGATTCTCGGTGGATCGGTAGGTTTCATATACGCCTATCGATTTCCTCCGCCAAACTCCGTCTCCGGGCGAGAATCTCAATAAATCGGTAGGTTTCATATACACCTATCGGTTTTTCCTTCGCCAAACTCCGTCTCATATCACTTATTAATAGTTGCTCCTCCGGTATTTGGGGTCCTAATTTTTCCCCCCTCCTGGAGGCCGGCCGCAAGTCTCGTAACTCTTCGCTTCAAGTTAACTGTTTATGGAGAGTTTTCTGAAGACGTTGTGGCCTTCTGTCTCGTTCTCGAACCTGTGAACATCGTCCCGGAGCGATAAGTAGGTGCGAGAATAATTGAGGCAAACCTTTTCCGCTTAGCTCGGAATTAGGTGAGGCAAACTTTTCCTTTAGGGGATTCGTTAGCTTCTCATTCCTTTTCGACGGTTCCTGGTCTACCGTCCCTAAGGTGAAATCAGTTAAAAAAGAACCTTTTTTAAACCAAGAAGACTCGCTCCGGGGCCCCCTCGAGGACGTCTCGGATCTCTAATCCAGTGCCGTCTACGAGTTTGGCCTCGTCTTCTGGAAAGGGACATGGCCCAAGCAAAGCAAGGCGGTTACCCCCTCCTTCCTTTGTTGAAGACTCTTTTATGGGTCTCCTTATAAGGAGCTCGATTTGAGGGTCATTGTCAATCTATCAAACTATCTAACTACCTCATGGTCCGTGCCTTCCCTTTCCCAGGAGCTTAAATCCCAAGAGATTAATCTCAAGACTCATTGTCAATGGATCACCTGTTAAATCCTGCTCCGTTCCAGAATTCTATCGTTCCGGACACCTCCACCTCTTTTCCCCTCCATTCTGGGGAACCTTGGCGCCTAACCCTTTATGCTTCCCAGCATGAAGGCACCCTCCTATCGGGGGTGTGGGCACAAGGAGGTTGGTGGAAGGGCATTTCTTCCCTTCCGGCCTGGTATCCCCTTATCCGGGTTTTGCCAAGACTGTCAGAAGGAGCATGGCATCTGTCTGGCAGGATCCCTAAGTGAGCCCTCATCTTCGCTAGGGGCTGGGCACATCGTCTCCGTTGAGAACTCTAACGGAGTGGCAGGCGGAGAATTCCAAGTTCACGCCAGCTGTGGGGTCTTATCGTGCTCTCTTTGAGAGCCCTGCTTCCTACCCCTTGTGCTCCGAATGTAGCCCCTCTTATCAACAGGCTTGTTTCAAAAGTAAACCGCTGAGGCATTTCCAGGAAACAGGTATCACAGATACGTTCACAATGAATCTTCTAACCCCGGACTACGCTTCTAATTTATTCAGCGTACAGATCCCTAAGCTTCCGGAGTCAATTCCCGGAAGCTGAAACAGGGTGTAAGTCAGGCTTGCCCGTTCCGCCTTGAGCCGAAAAATCTTATGAACAGTTTCACCTGGAGAATTAATCTTTTCCCCAGGTGGGCGTTGTTACAGTCCGTCCAGGGCTACTAATGTTACTCAGAGCCTCCGTTCTCGTGGGTGTCTACCTTACGAGTGGAAACGATCTGATCATGCCGGGCCCTATCCCAAGTCCAGCAAGAAGTTCATTTAGTTCAAGAGCCCCCTACTCAGGCGGTGAGGCTCTTCAGGTTTCTGCCCCTGGACAGCCGTCAGCCTCTCACTCCCAGCCTCCACCTCGATGTATGCGGGTTCAGCCAACACATCAGCCCCTTGTAACACCCCCGTGTGTCTCTGCCTCTCCCATGTGCCTCCGCCGGAGTTTTCTTTGCTTCATACGAAAACCCAAGGAAAGAATTTTCACTAGACATTCGGCCAGAGGCTCTGACCCTCGGGGTTATCATAGGAGCAGGGAAGCATCATACTCCTCTCCAAGAAATTGGGAAGGCATACGCTTCAGGGGAGATAATCAAGCCTCCTCCCTGTAGTATTTCTCATATGGGTGGGAGGCTGTAACATTTTCGGGGCCACTGGAACTTCAGTCCCTGGGCCCAGAGTATAGTTATCAAGGCCTGGGGTGGAGCTGGACTGTTGTCCCCCTCTCCCAATCAGGTTCAATCAGCCTCCGGCCAGAGTTTTGGGGGTCTTTGTGAATGGCCTGTCAGGCTTTTTCAGTCTGCCAAGGAAGTTCCCTTCCACTGGAAAATTTTTCCGGGCGTGTCCCGTTTATTTTCCTCATTCAATGCGGCAAGTCTCAGTTGCTTACAGTCTTGTGGGTTCGGATCCTACTGCTCCGTGGAGCCGTAACCACCTCTTTAGACCTTTCCGACACTTCCTTTCACATCTTGGTTGCAGAAAGGTCCTATCCCCTCTGGCAGCTCCAGAGTCTTTGTCAGTTTGAACAATACCGTAGTTCAACAGCTCCGGTATTAGAAGGCTATGCTAGCTGCATATCTAGTTGCCTGGCTCATTTAGGCACCCAGCGTCGGGAATTGCCTGAGGGTGCCGGTCATTATAATCGGTTTTCTAGAGTCTCTGGGCTTCTAAGTAAACCGGAAGGAATCCCACCTGATTCCGGAGGGTAGCCTTCAGTAGTTGTGAATCCAGTGGAAGAGGAAAGAGATAGCAAGGGCGACCTATCATTTCATCAACTCAAGCATACCTCTCGCCGTGCCCAAGAAAAGGTCTTGGGTTCTCTCCAGTTTGCTTTAGTGACGGTTCTCCTTCTGAAGTCAAAGCTGGAGTTTATAACCGGGGTATGGCGGAGTCAGGGACGTGTCTCCCTGATTCCTCCTGTTTGAATAGTGGCCTCCGGCCTTGCACAACTATCAAGTGCTTACCGAAGTCAGTTCCTCTCCAGCTTTCCCCTCCGGCCTCAGTATTCCACACCGTCACCTCTCTGGGCAGGTGGGGTGGATATTTTTTGGCCCAATGAAATACATGGAACTTAGTCGGTCACGTTCCGGCAGTTCCATATCAACGCTTTTGGGGGGCTGTGGCAGTCTTCCTGTCCTTGGGAAACTTCTTCCCCCCAAGAGGTTTCATTTTAGGCTGGTTCTGAACAAAACAGCAATAGTGCGCTGCGTAAACAAGTGGTTTTGGACTCGAGTTGCTTCATTCAGGTTATGGTTCATTCTTCTCCATAACCAACAGACACAAGTGCCTCTGTCTACCACCCTTCTCGTAGGGGTCCAAAAGGTCACTACTTTTTCCCTATCCAGGGCCTCCCCCCTGGTGTCGGAATAGTCCTTAGACGGAGCGTCATTCAGGTAGTCTTGTGACCTTTTCCTGGACCTGGAAGTAGGTCTGTTTGCAACCCAATTCAGCCACAAACTATCAAGCAGTCACGTCTGGTATAAACTCAGCCTCGCCAGCCCCTCAAGCTCTGATGCCCTGGCTTTGTGGTCTTTGTGAATCTTACAGTTTAGGAGGAAACTGGTATTGGTCCTGTTATTACTGTTTTCCTAAAATCAGTTAAGGGATCCTACTCTACTGCAGTATGGTTCTGCAGTTAAATAACTAGCACTCTTCACATAGTTTTCGAAGCTACAGTAATGATGCGGCCGCATTGGCCTCGAGGAAAGTGTTTTGTTGGAACCAGACTCACAGGCTCTTAACTTTCATCCCTAAGGTCTGTGTTCATCTAAGACCAGTACTCCGTCCACATTCGGTTTCCTGGTCTTTGAGTAATGTATCGGAGTTAGCTTCGGTAACCAACAATCATCTTGTTCTTACCTTTCCTTGTTGGGGAAGACCCAAAATTTTTAATCAGCTTAGCTTCTAGTGTTAGTTTTCCTGTACTGTCTGCCCTGTCTAGCGGAACCAATCATTTTGGTTTCCCCTCATCAGGGGTAGTGTTGCGAATTCCTCACCCTAACTTTCTATCTACAGTTGAAGGTCCTCATTTTCGGTGGTCACCTTGGAAAGTACTCCCCTTTTACAAGGTCTGTTTCTGTGCCCAGTTTTCTCCTTACAGGCTTTTTTAGACAGGACCTCGCAATTTTGTCAGATCCTCTCTTTTTAAAAAAAGGGGGTACTGTTGTCATCGTGTCTGCTATTAGGCAGAAAGTATTTTCTTAATACAAGCCTATTCAGGTTCAATCCTAAGCTCATGATCTTAGACGGTGACCACTTACATTATTTTCATTACATGAATTTAGAGGACCTTACTAATGTTCAAGGTAGAATTCTCCTAGTTTTCAACGTCTCTGTTTTAAGTCTTTATTAGCATAAGAATGATGTTTATTTCTCTGTTATTATTTCACCAGCTGACACGGGACCCCGATCCAGAAAAAGGATTTTGACAAAGGAAAAATCTATTTCTGGGGAGGGGCCTGTGTCACCCGGTGACCCACCCCTGTTTTTCATTCTCTCCCTCCCATGATAAACATCATTCTAGTGGGGTGGGTGCTAACATGGAATGCGGCTAGTGTTGCCTTGTGTACAGTCCGCGAGTAGTGCATGGGCTTGTATCGGCACCTCTCTCGTTGGGACTTTTGACATTGGGAATCTTTATAGGGCAGGGTCCCGTGATTGTGACAATCTCACCCTTTACCATATACGACTCCATTTCTTGGAGCTCGCTCTGGGGGTAGTAACCCCAGCTTTACATTTAGCTTTTCTCTGGTATCTAGCAACGGAATTACCTAGAAATAAGTGCTGAATGGATTATTTCACCGGGTGACACGGGCCCCTCCCCAGAAATAGATTTTTCCTTTGTCAAAATCCTTTTTTTGGTAAAAATTGGTTTAGCACCTTGAGTTATTTTGATTTGATAAGATATTTAATTGTAATAATTGTCCAAATAATTTTTCTAAGAGTAGGAACACAAGAATTATTACCCAACAGTTTAACCAACACATTGAGTTATTTCTGTACTGTACTCTGAGGTAGTACAAGGGGCCAAACAAAAGATTTTCATCATCTAATAAGAAGGCAAAGGGGAAACTATGAAAACCACTAGACATACTGTGGACAGAACAAAAGATACAGAGTAATGAGGCATTTTTATCAAGCCCTTAGAAACTAAAGCTTTGTTTGGTTTTATGGTTATATGAGATGATAAGTAGTGTTGTCAGTGAAAGGTAGAGTAGATGGACAAAGTTTAGGATCAGCTAATTATTACAGACATGGTTCTGTAAGATTTGAGATTTGTAATTGAAGTACACTGTATATTAATTCACATTGTACCTTTTTTGATGAATAGGTGCTATACCATTTCACTACATTTAACCCTTAAGGGGATCGGCCGGTTTCCGACTTTTTTAACGACAGGTTGTTGATATATAGGGGGTTTGTTAGAGGATATTGTGTGGAACTTCTGGGGAAAAGATTTTTGTTCAGTGACCTTGGGTTTTGTGACGCCAGAGCATTTTTCAGCCAAAAATGGCCATTTTCAAAATGCATCTCCTCCTTTGCTTTTTGGTTTTAAGGGATGAGATTTGAACCACGTATAAAACACATATGGACCTTCGATATAAAGCCGGGGATTTTTGATTTTTCAATTATTTTTCGAGATATGAATTTTTATTTTTTTAATGAAATTTTCCGGAAAAATTACAGAAAAAAATTGCCAAAAATCAGAAACTCAAAATATTAAAATCCCGGCTTTTTTTAATCTACCATGTTTCCTCATATTATATATGAAATTTCATGTAGATTGGTCCAATACTAAGGAGGAGATACATTTTGAAGGTGAAAAACTTATGTTTTGAGAAACGGGCCTTCAAAGTTTTAGTTACATAAAAAAGTAAAAGGGACTTCAAAGACTGTGTTACAATTAATTCTATGGTTTTAATTTTTATTTTTGGGTATTAATTAATGCAAAATGATTATAAATAAGAATATTAATTGATTATTTATGTGCTTAAGACACATTCTTATAAATTTTAGGTTCCTGGTCCCCCCCTGTCTGATCTTGCTGCAAGGTATTACTCTAGGGTATCATAGTTGCCTACACTTTTTCATTAGTGTCTCGAATCCATCCCTTGCCAAATGGATCCTGGGAATTACTTTTCATTCACAATTAGGATTCGTGATTCAAGTAATTCATCAAGTCTTGCTTCACTTATTATGATCATTTTATTTTCAGGATCGTCTATAATATCAGCCTCCGAGCTACTGCTTTCTTTTTCTAAAATATCTTTGCCCTTTGGTAGTGACGAACAAATAAAGAGGCGTTTAGGGGTGGATGTGGTTGGTCTCTGGTCAGCAGAGATCGCTGCCTGCGCCGTTTGATGGGCGACAGCTCTCTCTCTCTCCGTCGCTCCATTCCCCTCTATGGCACTAATTTCTTGAACTCTTTCTTCTACTTCTCGCCTGGACTTTTCCACTTGGCTTTTCCGCATTCTAGAAGCATGAAGTGAACTCTTGGACCTTTTAGGCACGGTGAAAAAACAAAAACACCGCAGAAAATACAGAGTTCAGTCAAGGCTAGCGAGCATGAAAAACGTGTCCTTCTAGCTTGGAAGTTTATAGGCAACTCTCGGCCACAGTCGGCGTCATGGTATGACGTGTGCATTGTCATGGCTAGGAATAACTAAAAAGGTGCCGAGTAGGATATTACTGACATTATACATTTCATTTCAAAGGAAGTTTTCGTAATATATAACGCAAAAACTATACCAGACTAAATCATTTGCGCTACTGGTGTTTTATGGGTATATAGTTATTGTTACATTTTAGTCCATAACTAGAGAAATACGGCAAATTTTAGCATAATATTTCGTGGACACATTCTTGAACCCTATACGAAGCCATATAATTTTTTTCAGCAAATCGAATTTTTTAAAGATTATTGGGTTTTTTTAGGCGGCCGATCCCCTTAATGGATAGGAATCCTCATATGAGTATTAATACTATGCGCCATACGATTTGGCTGTATCGAGCGGGAAAGAGTTTCCACCTCTTCAATGGCCCATAAATGACTGATGGCAACTTTAGAATCAGCTCAGCTCAGCTCAGTCAGTGGGCATCTCAGTGAGATCAGTATTGACTTGATGGGGTATGTCTTGCTCTTCTCTCTCCCATGATGCCTTTTTATTTATTTGCTCATAAATATACCCAGGAATTGCTGTTGGTTTTAGCTTTTATGATATAATGTCAGTTATAATTGTAATTTTGCAAAGAAATATTAGAAAAAACATATATACTGTACCTCCAAAAAAGTTACTGCATCTCCCAATCTCAGTAAATTTACGTAAATATATTGCAATGAATATACTGTACTCAGAATGTGCTACTGATTTTAGTTCGTATCTGTTATGATATTGTGTGAGCTGTAATTATAATTTTACAAAATAAAATAAAATAAATTATTATAAAAAACATGTATAACTTGGTAAAATTTATGAGTGTTTTGTAAAAGAGGCCCACACGAGGTTGTAAATAGTCACTTTCAGCTTTCCTTGGAAGGTAGGGAAAATTTTTCATAGAATTTTTTATCTTGCACCATGTGCATTTGCATATCTTTCACTTTCCAGTGATGTGTTTATTTCTTAAATTGGCCAACCTTAAAGTTTGGCCGGTCTGGGGGTATGCATGGTATATAATTAGCCCGTCCCTTAAGGGTTAAGGAATGTTTTAGTTGAATGCTTGAAACTAAGGACCCCTCAGTGGCCTGCTTGTATGTACAATACATCTATCATATGTATTAATACTAACAGTATAGCAATATTTAGTATAAATAACCAAAAATTTATAGCCTTGAGGAAGGAAATACAAGGAAGAAAAAAAATATGAGAGTATAAAGTCAAAGATATACTACGTACTTTCCTTAACCACATGCAAATAATTAAAAATTAAAATGTTATGTCCTGTTATACTTTTGAATTGAGATATTTTTTTTTTTTTCATTTTAATAAAGGAAACCTTGGATTAGTCACCACAGAGGAAAGCTTAAAAAGTTCTGTTAGTAAGGCAGCTGCAAGTGCATTCCTTGAACTAGAAGCAGAACCACAACAGGAAGTTTCAGAACCAAAGCAGGAGGAAGATGATGTTGAGGATTTAGTAAGTTGAATTATCATTGCACAGTATGTTAAATGAATTCAGTTTGTTCATAGCACACCCATCAGCCATATAAGCCCAAAACTTTTTGGACAAAATGAACTTGTTGATTAGTCTGCCAAACAAGCAGATGTCCATGGACCTACCAGTTCTTAAGTCTTGATGACAAAATAGTAGAACTCTAATGAACTATTAGTTGAAAGTGACTGCCCAGTTTATTCTGATGTATGTCTCACAGCTGTTTACTACAGATACAGATTGTCCTCAGTTTTGCTTAAGCTTTTTGGCTTTAGTATTTACCCATATTCATTTTAATTAATATATTTTCTATCCAACATTCAATGCCTTTCCATATTTCTTTAACTTCACTTCTTTTTTTTCTGTAAGGTACATGACTAAGTTAAAACTGTTATTCTGGCTTACTATATTGTAGCTTATTGATAACCCTATTATTGAGTTTTTGAGGTGAAATTTATCCTCAATCATTTGCTTTACCTGCGGTACTTGGCGCGGGTTCGACGTCTTAAAATTGAAACCATTGTTAACAAACACTTCCTCTTCGGAGGGTGGGGTAAGATAGCGATTGTTTTGATTGTCATTCGTCTCGTCATTGAAACTCGGCGGTTGTGTAGATAAGTGCTCTGAAATTTGGGTTTGGTTTTCTTTGTTTACAATTTGGATCATCTGGATTTTGGTAGGTTTTTATGATATGGATTCTTCTTATCAATCTTCCCCATCAAAATCTGTTAGATTTTGTAAGGTAAGTGGTTGTAAGACCAGATTGGGCTCATTGAAGTACAATACTCATGAATTATGCCATTATGATCATCGCAAGGTCTGGTCGTTGGAAGAGATAGAGAAGATGGTGACACTATGGTGAGGGCTCGGCAATGTCCACGGGAAAGGAGGGCAGTCTGAATGTCCTCATGAACATGTACTGTTGCTAAGCACGACTTCTTGCTGGTGTCATGGGGGATCCATCTGCTGTCAAGACATCCGTCATGGGTGGAGGTGAAAGTTTTGTCCGGGGTATGCGGAGTGCTTCCAAGTGTGTGGTGCCAATCACTGTGATATCTGCTCCTGTATCGGGGATTAGCTGGAGATGTGATGAGATACTGCCGAATGACAGGAAGACAGTGACTGGTGTGGGGGACTCGTTATCTAAGTTGGCAGCCACAAGACAGCAGCTTGTTTGATTTAGTAAAGTTAAGTATACCTTAGTTTAACCAGACCACTGAGCTGATTAACAGCTCTCCTAGGGCTGGCGCGAAGGATTAGATTTATTTTACGTGGCTAAGAACCAATTGGTTACCTAGCAACGGGACCTACAGCTTATTGTGGAATCCGAACCACATTATAGTGAGAAATGAATTTCTATCACCAGAAATGTATTCCTCTAATTCTTCATTGGCCGGTTGGAGAATCGAACGCTGGGCCAGCAGAGTGTTAGCTGAGAACGGTACCCACCCGTCCAATGAGGAACTGTTTGATTTAGTAGGTGGTGAGGGGTGATTTCCACTTGGGCTTGAAGGTGAGGCTGTATGCCAGTCCGATTTTTCTTGGTAGACCTGCATTTCTTTACGAAATGTCCCTGTTTCTGGCAACTATTGCACTGAGCTGCATGAGCAGGGCATTTCTGAGAGTGGGGCCAATGACCCATGCATCTGCAGTTATTGCAGGTAGCACTTGTGGCTGGGTATTGTCTGGAGTCGTGCATGCGAGAGCAGTATTGACAAGGGTCACTGTTAGGAGACTGGTGAGAACGCTGGTGAGGAGATTGATGAGAAGTCCTCTTCTGTAGGTGCTGGTTCCTCTTGTATAAAGATACTGCTCTGACCTGGCTAGGGGAAGATGCAATGGCTGATGCAGTCGCACGTGTAGATTCATAAGAGCGACAGCATGTAACGAACTCTGCAAGGGTTGATGAGGATTGAAGGGGAATAAGGCATTGTATTAACTCTTCGTCCCTCACGCCCATCAAAATTACCGTTTGCAATTGCCAGTGCATAAGTCCACTTCATCAGCGAGATCCTTGAGGAGTGCGTAGTAGTTTGCAAACGATTCTCCCACAGCCTGTTTGCAGGACAGCAATTCCCTGCGTCTTAAAGCTTTATTTCCAAGGCTGCAAAATGTTTCTGCAGTCTATCCAACACCTCTGTAAGGGAAAGTGATGTGTCGGGAGGGATGCCTAGTGTATGCATAAGCGGACGCTGAATGTCCAGGAAGATGCAATTCCTCAGGTGGATCAGCTGGGAGGTTTGATGCAATCTATCAAGTCAAACTAAGGCTGCATAGTCCTCAAAACAGAGCCTCCATTGGCGAAACACTTGATACATTGCATCTTGTTGCAGGAGAGTTGGGAGATGGACATAGGCTTGCTAGAAACTGTGGGTGTATGCACTGCAATGCCAGGGATTGTGGGAACAGGTGTGACAGGAGGTGCGGATGTGGTGTCAGGTTGCTGGGGTCACGATGCTGCAATCTGTCCTGATAGCAGTGTGAAAAGAGCCATGAACTGCTTGTTGTCTTCCTGTCGTGATTGCTCCATTTATTGTCTGAAGGTCTGTTCCTCTTGTCTCCATCAATCTTGCTCTTGCAAGCTGGAAGTCTGAATAAAGTGTGTGAGATGCATTATGTCATTATTGTTGCTTCCTGGCCTACTGGGAGTTGGGGAAGGAGGGAGGGTGGAGCTGGTATTGTCATAAGCTAAGGGGAGATGCATTGATCCGTTGTCTCCCATTGGACCCTCTTGTCTGATCTAGCAACTCAGTTAGCTGTTCCTCTTGCTGAGCCATGTTGAGCTGGGTATCGTAAGAGATCTTAGAATCTGCCGAGTGCCAGGGAAATCTCCAGTTCACTGTATGTAATCTAGGTTACAATAAGCTTGTGAGATGAAGTGGGCAGGCAGGGCTAGACAAATGAGTGTATGTGGCTGCGTACGTATGTGTGTTGCATTTGCAGGGAGGAGGGCGGGCTGAGTGGAGAGCAGCAGCAATGCTTCAGTCACCCTTGATGCGTGAGAGGAGGAGGAGGAGGATGCGTCATGGGGCCACGAAAGTCGTGCCAGGATTGGAATATCCCGCCGAGAGATTGGCGAGGATGCATTCTCATAATACCACACTGCACTATAATACACTGACACTGTAATCCTGCACTGCAAAAACACTGTATCACTCCTGGAGACACTAATGCACTGGCGACACTGTCGTTGATATCCTGGGTCACTGTAAGAGATCCAATGTGTGAGATGAGAAGTAAACTGTTTGATAGTGGTCGCCTTCTTGGATTTCAGAATGTCGGGCCCGGCTGAAATCTCTGTCAAGGGAGTTATACTCGCTGCACCATGTATCTGCGGCATGTGACCCTGCCACATACGTCCATGTAGGCAATGGAGTTAAGGGTGATGAATCAAAGTCAAAGATTCTTTATATTCCCATATATTGAAGACAGACAGACACTAACGTGAAAGTGGGAGGAAGTCTCATGCTTGTCACACTTCAGCGGCCACTTAACTGCAAGTGCCTATGCATCGCACATGGCGGGAAACAGTAGCGGTGTTGTCATATATAATTGCAAATGTTGCCATGATGCATAATCAAGCTAGTGGTCTTACAATAAGTGTAGTGGTTATGGAGGATAAATGTTAACATAAACATAATTCTTCTGTAAAACAATAATAAAGTAAATGTACATTGATGCATATAAACTGTACGCAACATATGTACTATGCAACAGTAATGATATTTGATATCTATACAGTTGTGGTTTTTTGGAAGCTTGGAGGTACTCAGTGCTGAGTAGTAGAAGTATGTACCTTTTTGTACTGATGTACTTGTTAGTTATCCATTGTTAGCTCTGCAGGGTTTTAGCACAGTAACCCTACCCCTCCTCAGCTAACTTCATGATGAGGATCTCATACCTGAGTGACAATCCTCCTAAGGCAGCAGTAATAGCCTGTGGATTGAATTCACCGGTTAAAACATTGTTTTGTACAAAATATTTTGTTATTAAGTAGCCTTTAAAGGGTTAGCTGATTGACACTTTGCTCACCTCATTTTTCAAATGTGGGAATCAGCTACAGTATACTCTTATAATGGAGAGGTAAGGTTCATTTAAAAAATATAAATACTTAAGATTTATTTTTTAAATACTTACCTCTTCTTTATATAAATTGTCATCCCTACCTCCCCACATTTAAAGTGGACAGTAGACTGACTGGCTAAGAGTGTTTGTACCCATCAGTCCCTTGGTGGGGGTTGGGGGAAGTAGATGGATATTCATAGAAAATAAGTGTTCTGGTCCCCCCCCCCCCAGCTGTCAAACTACCGCTGGCATGGAGTAAAAGCTATATAATAGAGTGGTAAGTATTTAAATAATTCTTAAAGTATTTATATTTTATTTTCTTCTTTTTACCTCTCTAACATCCAAAGTAATTCTTTATAATACTGCATGATTTAAAAATACAGTTAAAATAGTATAATCTATGACTCCTGGGTTAACTCAGGAATTTAAACATAAAAAAAAATATGCACTATATATTAAAAGCCAATTTATGAACAATTCAAGATATGAATGGCCGTCCAGAACGTAAATCTTAAGGGGAGCGTTTGACGAAAAAATCGAAAAATCAAAATTTTCTGAGATATTTTATATATGGCATCATACATATCCTGACTATCTTCTCAGAAAGTTTTATTAAAAAATTCGCCATAGTTTAGGAGTTATAAACAAAAACAGTAACCCTATCATAGAAAAAATTACATTTTTCGTATAATGTAATGATAATGTCAGTATATCGGTAGTAATTTCCTTTTAGCTATGAAATAATAATATCTAAATGCGTTATATGGCAACTCTGTGGACCTAGTACGCATCATTTAAAGCCAGGAATCCAGGGCAGGCAGTGACGTCAGACAGTCAGTCAGTAGCAGCTCAGAGCTTGACTAAGTAAAACGTCGCGCTGCCCAACCTGAGCTGTGTTTTGACACTCGCTTCATCTAGCTTCATTTAGCGAAGTTATATTACTTTGCAAGTCTATTGTTATATATTTTGGCTTTTCAAATATGTCATAAAAACATCAAACTGTGTAACAGCAAGCAAATAAATACACAGAGAAGCAAAAAATATCGTATATCTCAAAACTAAAGTTATCGACATTCAAACTGCATCTCCTCCATAACGAATGCACCGATCTCAGTGAAACAAAAAGCAAACAAAAGCTAAATAAATTGTCTACAAAAAAATAGAGAGTTTTTTTTCATTTTGTCCCTCGAAAATTTTTGGGGAATTTTTTTCCAAAAAATCAATCGAAGTTTTTTCAAAAACGAAAAATATTCATAAAAAAAAAAAAAAAAAAAAAATTGAAAAAAACGCTCCATTACTTTGTTCTAATATATAATATCTGTCTACCACGTAAATTTGAGCTCTTAGTTTGCAAAAGTTATGGAGGAGATGCATTTTGAAAAATTTTTGGGGTGGGGTTACCAGCTAATGGGGCGGAAGACGAAAATTATGGTTACAGTCCTTTGCCCTATACAAAAATAAACCCAGGCACAAAATTTGAAACTGATTCATTAAAAAACACGGGAGTTATTAGCAAAAAACGATTTCATCAAACGCTCCTCATATCGTTATAAAACTTTGAAGGCCGATATCTCAAAACTAAAGTTATCGACATTCAAACTGCATCTCCTCCATAACGAATGCACCGATCTCATTGAAACAAAAAGCAAATGAAAGCTAAATAAATTGTCTACAAACAAAGAGAGTTTTTTTTTTCATTTTGTCCTCGAAAATTTTGGGGAATTTTTTTCCAAAAAATCAATCGAAGTTTTTTCAAAAAACGAAAAATATTCATTAAAAAAAAAAAAAAAAAATTTGAAAAAAATGCTCTCTTACTTTGTTCTAATATATAATATCTGTCTACCACGTAAATTTGAGCTCTTAGTTTGCAGAAGTTATGGAGGAGATGCATTTTGAAAAATTTTTGGGGTGGGGTTACCAGCTAATGGGGGTGGAAGACGAAAATCATGGTTACAGTCCTTTGCCCTATACAAAAATAAACCCAGGCACAAAATTTGAAACTGATTCATTAAAAAACACGGGAGTTATTAGCGAAAAACGATTTTATCAAACGCTCCCCTTAAGCTGGGTAGTGGTTGTACTCTGATTTGTGTAATAATGTGTTCAATATCAATTACCCATAAAGGCATTCTTTATGATTTAGACTCTCCTTGGTTATTTTCTGGCACACTAGTCTCAGAAGTATCTGTGGTAGTACAGGGCTCCTAACCTTTCTTGAAGGATCTGAAGTATAAGGTAGAATATCTCAAGAGTAATATAAATACAAACCTGTTAGTTACTTCTGTTACTTCTGCATGATGACATTGCTCTCTCTTGAATACAACTCCATGTGTCTTTGAGAGACATGAGTTCTGAGTTCTGATGCTTAGAGCACTCACAAGGAACTTACATGCAAACCCAATAAGTCTCAGTCAGCTAATTCTTGGCTGCTTAGCAGTGCAATTCTTCATGCAAAAAGCCGTCTCATTTAACCATTTCTTGGTTCTTCACGCTTAAATGGAGATTCTGACTAATTTTAAGTAATGGGATTTTAGTGAAAGAAATAGTTTACAAAAAAAAATCTGTTTTTTGCAAGTAAACCAGATACTTAAAATGCAAGTCTTGCACCTTCCAAAGTAAGTAGCAAATTTCTTGCATCTCATGGATCTGACAATAAAAATAAACTTGAGGCTGTGTAAGACTGAAATCTGCTCACAGTTTTTAAATACTACTGGTTTTTTCTTAATATCTCATATAAGAGACTGAATCATTTAGGATTATTTTGTGGCACAGAGAAAGTATCATTACATGAGTGGATTTGTTTGAAAAACTGAGTTGTTTGTAAAAAATTTAATCTAGTAAATAAGTATGTTGAATTATGTCTTTTATTTTATGAAAATTCTTATATCAAAGCTTATTGGCTGTATCTACATTGAGGCAAACTCTATACCTCTAGGGAACATTTTGTAACCAAACAGGCCAACATTAGCACTAAAATATTTAATCTATAGCCATTTTATATTTACTTTGTATTTATGTTATTTACAGTTTAGTAGATATTACTAGATAAAGGTAAATTTAGAATTACTAAAGGTGAATTTAGAAATACTGACAAGCAGTATTTTCCTAATACTTAAAATCAGTTATTAAACCACCATACCATAAGTCCTGCAGTGCATAATTTACAACCCCAAATGAGAAGATTAATCTTGTTTTAGTGTTAGGGCTGTTGTTCATCCAGTTTTGTGTGCTTATTCATTGACATGATTTTTTTGGAAACATGATCTTGTGATTTAAGGTGATTTTTGGTTATGTGCAAGTAAATATAACAATATTGCATTTGTTAAAAACTGCTTTTAGTGGACTCTCCAAGTCCAGTACTTAATTGTAATAAGTAAGTTCTCTTCAAGAATATTTAACATTTTCTTTTAATATTAGGTTTTTCTTTTCAGCTCGATGACCTGTAACATGAAAATCGAAGAACTATGGTATCTTTTCTAAGATTTAAAAAATATTTTGATAGCAGGTTTTTTTTTTCATTGTTGTACTATTAAAGTGTGTGTGTAAGAGACTAGATTAGTTTTCTTGTTATGTTATTTAATCCTGTTCTTTCAAATGATTTCATGTTGCAACTTTATATTTTTAAAGTAAAATACAAGTATGATATTTCCTTCTGTATATAATTATTTTATGACTCATGACTAAGATAGTTTCTGAATTTTGTAGCATAAATTGGAATGGATGCAGTTTCTCATTTTGCATCCATTATGTTAATTAGGTATTTATGCATCAGTTGTAATATATAAACAAAAGTGAAATTTCACATATCTACTCACTTGTATGTTTATTTCAGTTAATTAGCAATATTATACATTTGTTATGCCCATTTAGATTAATGCATAAAGGCAGTCCCTAGTTAACGGCGGGGGTTCCACTCCTGGCCGAGCACCGCTAACCGAAAGTCGGCAATAATAGCACTAATAATCCACTTAGTGGTGCCACTAACCGGAGATTGGCACCGAAAATCCAGTTATCGGCATCGCTAAACAGGTGATGTAAAACCGGATCGCCGTTAACTGATGCCGCTGGTAAGCAGGGACTGCCTGTATTTTTTTTTAAATAAAACCTGTGGTGAAGCACTATCATCGGGGAGTTAGACCTCCCCTCCTTCCTTCCTCCTTTCACAAGGAAACTCCAAAGCTTTGATCCAAGTAGCCCCACCCCTTTTTCAAAAGGTAACTTTAAAGTCACCATCACAGTAGTCCCGTAAAATGATCATCTAAGAAATCCCCCTCATTTTTGCAAGGAAACCCTAAAGCCTTAATCCAACTCCCCTCTCTCCCACCTTTTCACTAGGAAACCCCTAAAGGTAAGCAAACCCCTTGTTTTTTTTTTTTTTTTTTATTGAAATGTCGCATCTTACTCTTAGCACAAAATTGAGATAGGAAACCAGAAATAAACATTTACAGACATTCAGATTCCATTCAATATTAGTTTAAAAATATATAAATTAAAGAAATTATTATTAAAATAATAAGTGGTTCAAGCAATATTTTTTCAGTGAAACTCCATAAAATATCAGCAAAACAATAATATAAAAACAAAAGTTATTTTGCTTTGTCAAATTTATTGGCACAGTTGATGTAATAATATTCTTTAACCAGTAGGCATGGCATCGTAACCTCTTGGCTAACAGGTAGAAAAACCACGTTAATGATAGCCCTAGGAGTTTAATGTTTGTACCTGGGTAATGGTTTTTATCCTTTAGAATATTGAGTGCATTTCCATTAGGGAACTTGAGGATAGTTTGTGAGGCAATGTAAGTAGGCCTTATTTCTGATTTATTAATATTATACTTGTAAAAGAAGACAAATTCCATAGTGTAAATAGAGCCTGTAGATTTATATAAATTAAGTCTGCAGAATTTTTTTTTCGTGCACCACCACATTAGGCTAGCGTGAAATGATGGAACTTTCCATGTCACAAGTTTATTTATTAGTGCCATACCAGTGAGAATAAATGTCATAATTCATATGGTATTTACATTGACTTTCTTGCTACAATAGAGGCTTCCTGATTAATCCATTTCAAGCAAAAAAGTAACTGGAAAGATGCAATATTTTCTTGCAGTATTTCAGTGCACTTTGAAAATAGGATTAGGTCTCATTTGAAAATATTGTTGAATCTGCCATATGCTTCAAAAATAATTAAAATTCTATTCAGTCTTTAAGAGACAGTTATTGCCAAAACAATTACAATACTAATTAAAACTGCCAGTATGCTGTACACTTTTAGGAGTGGACTAACCAACTTGAATAAAATATTTAAAACTTCCTTCCACCTGAGAAACTTATTTTTTTAGATCAGAAAGCTAGTATTCTAGTAATGCATGTCACTGTGGTTGACAGGTAGATGAGATGGAGTTGTTGCTTTTTGTTAGTGGTGGTGGATGCTTTTTTCACAGTATTTGTGTAATGCCTAACAGGAGACATGGTTATGGGTTTACTTTTAGTTAGGACAGTAAATGGGCTTAAGAAGCCAGTCAGTTGTTTTTTCATTACTGTCCATGTGCACCAGATGTATATGGTGTATATTCAGTTAGTCAGGACAGTAAATGGGCTTATGTAGGCAGTCAGTTGTTTTTTCATTACTGTCCATGTGCACCAGATGTATATGGTGTATATTCAGCACATTTCTGATATGAGTTTTTTTTTTTTTTTATGTTGATGACTTCCATTTATCCTGCACTTGAAAGTAATTTCTGGGCATCTTAAAAATAACTTCGTACCTCAGGTAATGGTCATTCAGTGAGAAGATGCAGCTTGTGTACTAAATTAAAATTAGACAAGTAGAAAGGAAGTGGCCACCATGCTTCATTATCCCATAAGGTGTAACCAACCCTAGTTGATGGTGAGGGATAACTTAGACTTTAAAACAAGTATCATAAAATTTGTCAGTTATGTCATACTAGTTAATGGAAGATGCAAAAGCCATGCCACTTGATCTTTATGTGAGAAACAAAATTAGTCTGAGTAATGTATTTAACAGTAAATTCAGCAAATGAACAAAGTTCCTGGATGTTATCTTAAATTGTAAAGCTATTTAATATCACCTTAGTCTTTCTTTATAATTCAAAAGTTTAAAAAAATATGAAAAAGTGATTGGTAGGTATTAATTCACTCTATTAGAGTGAGTTTAATGGAAACATGAACAGAGTGTATTACAAGGACATGATAGCTGTGATTTTTTTTAATGAAATGAATCTTATTGTACACAATATGAAATGTCCAATGAGAGGAATGAAAAAATAGTTTTACCAAATGAGCACTAAACAAATATTGCTGTACCCAGTTTCTTCTGATTGTTTACAAGTACTGTATAAATCTCTATGATATGAATGAAATGAAAAATGATTAGAAAATGAAAAAGACAAGTTTAATAATTTGCAAACACATATTTACACTCAAGACATATTCAATCAAGATCCTGGTAACAATGTTGAGCATATTCTAGGTCCATGTTATCTTGCACTGATGATAGGTTATCATCCTCCTCCTCCTCTTGTGGTTGAAAAATTCCTAATCTAACATCTCTTGTTTCTGACTCCACAGATCTGAAACTTGAAAATAAAAAGTTACAAGATGAAATGTACTCTAAGCAACAAAAACTGCCCATACTGTATACAAAGTTATAGTGTTTTACCACAAATCCATCACTCATATAGTCAATTTTGTTTCTTTACATTTGCCAAAACAATACATTCTTTAATTGTTCATATACAGTACAAACTGTCTTTATGTAGGGGGAAAATCTCTTAGCATTAGCTGGGTCTGATTAAAAATAGAACAATGTTGGTGATAGCCAATGGGGAGAGAGTAGGCGATACTCTGACCTCTCTCCCCTTCTTGTCTTGTGAAGCACCAGTCATCTCTTAACCATCTTCCTCACAGATGTGCACTGCCCTATATCATATAGAGGCCGATTTTTTACGCACTTCCTGCCCTCTCTACGCCTTGGCACTCAGGTTTTTTGCCTTTTCTTTTTGTTGTGATTCTGTGTTACACTGTGTTTGTCCAGTGTTTTGCTTTAGAGATGCAAATACTTGATTCATCTAAGAAGGCTTTGCCTCAGAGAAGATGCCTGGAGGTAGGTAACAATCCTTGCTCTCGTTATTTAGCCTCTTTTGATACTGATCCTCATACAACTTGTAGTAGATGCAGATCCAGAGATTGTAATGTAAGTAACTCTCGTCCTGAGTGTCGTGATTGGTCTTCTGAGCAATGGAAGCATTTTGGTAAAAAAAAGAAATACAAGAGGAAATAGGCTGTTCTGTCTTGGGAAGGCTTCTCACCTCCAATGGCGGACGACACCGCCATGCCTTCTCCCCTTTGCAAGATTTGCTTTGTCTTTAGATAAATCAAAGAGGGGTTCTGGAGATCTTGTGCTAGATTTAGCAGCTGCTGTTCCATGTACTGTCTTCTGTCTCCCAGCTTCTTCCACAATGTCAGTGACTATAGAGTTACGGTGTCTGCGACATCTGCTTGCATATCTATGGGTGCAACATTCTCGGCCTACAACGCTCCTTCATCAGCCGTGCTTCTTCCATCGCTTCCCACTCTTGGGCCTTATTGTCTGCTCCTTCCGACTCCTTTGTTCAAGCCTTGTTGGAGAGACTCAAGGGTCCTCTTCTGAAGAAACTCGGCTGCTTGAAGAGACGTAGTAGATCTCCTTCTCCCTTGCTGTCGCCCTCTTCTCATGCATCGTCTTCATCTTCTGTTCGCTCCATTCCACAGAGGCATTGGAGGAAGAAGGACTTCGTTGCTTCTCCTCACATGATCCGCAGGTGTCTTGAAGCAAGACCAACCTTCCATCTACTTCAGCATGTCTCAGTCGTCTAATCTCAGCCATATCAAGGCAACAGACAGCTGTGAGTCTATCAAGGGTCACGGCTGTACTTCTTCTGCCTTAGCTACTGATGACTGTTGCCCAGTTACTGATTCTTGTGCAGCAACGCACTCATCAAGAGAAGTCCCCTCCAAGGGCCACAGATCTACAGATCGGGCTTATCCTCAAGAAGTTACGGTCATTTCGTCTTCCTCCACTCATCCTGCTCAAGAAACGAGCATTAAGACCACGGCTGTTAAGAAGGACAACAAGGCTCCTTTTAAGAAATCATCACACTTGAGGGAACATTCTCGTGATTGGGACCATTCCTCTCTCAAGACAAGAAACCCTCAGTCTTGCTCGCGCAGCAGTGAGTACTCTCCACGTATCCTGCGGTCTCGCTTGTGTGGCCATGGCTATTCTCCATGTAACATGAGTCCCTTACAGTCGCAAACTCAACCACAGCTGTCATCTAATAGTCCATGTTCTTGTTCTCAGGGACAGGACAGCAACCAAGACAGGGTCCTTCTCCTTCGATTAAACAATATATCCCCAAGAAAGTCCTATGCCTCAGTAATCAACAAGAATGCAAGTGATCCCACCATTCTCCTGACAGGCTGGATGAAGAATCTTGTGTCCTGGAAGCAGAAGGCCCTCTCCCTCTCGAAGATAATCAAGAACTGTTGACAACGTAAGCAGTAGTGGAACTCATTCGAGGATACAACGTAAGCAGAAGTAGTGTAACTCATTCGAGGATACAACGAACTACCGGAAGAGGCTGCGGCTACAACTTCAAATTTTCCTTCGATTCTCGAGGCACTTGTGGGTCTCAAGAGAGAGATGAAGGTACTGGGCTTACCATGCTCAATTCATGCTGACTGTCCTCAACCAAGTCGATTCTCTCATCTCTGGACGGGACAATTCTCTATGATCTGGCAGGTCATTTAAGATACTACCTCCTCCTTTACACATCAAAAGTCTGTCTCAATGGAGTTGACATCTTTGGCATTCCAGGCAGTTTTGTGCTCGATCTCTGGTCGACAACAGTAGGCAAGATTTCTTCGGCTGCCATGACTACCAACAATGAGGAATATGCCACCTTCCTTAGACTACTGCAGTCTAGTGGCAAGGCCATCTCGTATCTGGCTTACCTAACAGCAAATATGTAGGCCAACTGCTTATTGGCAAGAAGAGATCCTGCCCTTTCTAAGATCTTCAGATTTGTTGGCCCTGTAGTTCCTCGTTGGGCAAGTGGGTTCCATTCTCAGCTAGCACTCTGCTGGCTGCGAGTTCGAATCTCTGACCGGACAATGAAGAACAAGAGGAATTTATTTCTGGTGATAGAAATTCATTTCTTGCTATAATGTGGTTCAGAGTCCACAATAAGCTGTAGGTCCTGTTGCTAGGTAACCAATTGATTCTTACCCACGTAAAATGATTCTAATCCCTCGGGCCAGCCCTAGGAGAGCTGTTAATCAGCTCAGTGGTCTGGTTAAACTAAGATATACTTAACTTGTTGGCCCCGATTCTACCTTAGCACTGAGAAATGGAACCATTCTGGGATCTTCATCACTTCTTCCTAAGGAACAGGTTGAGGCAGCAGTTGACAGACAGAGCGGACAACAATGACAGTCTGGTCCACCAAGCTGTGAATAAGTCAAATGGCCTTTCACACACCAATATAGCCAGACCTAGACCTCAGGCTGCCTCTTATTCTCCACCTACAAGATCCCAAACCACAACCAAGCCTCGTAGAGGTCGCCAGCTTTCTCCTACCCCTGCCAAGAAAACAATTCAACTGCGTCCCTTTCAGCCCCAATCTTCCAAACCCGGGAGAGGAGGCAGAGCTAGAGGAGGAAAACGCTAGAGTGGGCGTGATCCCCACTTGCTGCCGTTGGTGTGGGGTGCCTGGCAACCCATTTGGCAACTTTGTAGAAACAAAGAGCAGAGACCTGGGTAGTAGATGTTTTGCAGGTGGGATATCTACTCCCCTTCGAGTTTCCTCCCCCTCTCTCCGATTGTCCCTTTCATCTCAGAACTTACGTTCAGGGCTCGCCGAAAGATCTGGCTCTCCGGAAAGAAGTGGAGAAAATAATGAAAAAAGGAAAGGAACCTTGGAGGTCGTAAAGGATCAATCCCCAGGTTTCTACAGCTGGGTCTTTCTGGTGGCCAAAGCATAGGGGGGATTGGAGACAGGTCATAGACCTGTCTTCCTTGAACTTTTTCATCAGGAAGACCCAGTTCAAGATGAAATTGGCCCGTACAGTTCTGGCAACCATCAGGAAGCGATAAACCTGAAGGACGCTCACTTCCAGATCCCAATCCACCAATCATCTCGCAAGTTCCTTCGCTTCTTTCTGGGAGAGATAGCGTGTCAATTCAAGGTGCTTTGTTTTAGCCTTTCTACTGCCCCACAGGTGTTCACAAGTGTGTTCAGCCTAGTTTCAATATGGGCTCATTCACACGGGATGAGCATCTTGAGATACCTTGACGACTGGCTGGTCTTGGCGAGTTCTCAGGTAAAGTTGATCCAGACAGAGACTGTCTACTCCAATTTTGTCACAGCTTAGGAATAATGATAAATTTGGAGAAGTCAAATCATACTCCCAGCCAAAGATCTCTTTACCTGGGCATGATAACAGACATGACAGCGTTGAGGGTCTTTCCATCAGAGCCACGCATCGACAAGTTCAATGTCATCGTACAGTCCTTTCCGTCCAGACAAAAACAACCATCATGTCAGTGGCAGATCGCTCTAGGTCACCTGCCGTCCCTGGAGAAGCTCATTCTTCATGGGCGTCTCCACCTTCGATCTCTTCAATGGAGGCTGAAAGAGTTTCAGTCCCCATCAAAGGATCCTCCCTTCTTCCAAGTTCCTCTCTCAAACAGTTCCTTCTGTTCTCAGACGCCTCGAACGAAGGTTGGGGAGCACACTTGAAGACCTCCTGACCTCAGGTATGTGGGATCAACAAGACAAAGAGCTTCACATCAATGTCCTGGAGCTAAAGGTAACTGTCCTGGACACTTCAGGAGTTCCAGGAGAGGGTGACATGGCATTCCGTGGTCCTAATGTCCGACAATACCATGGTGGTGGCACATGTCAACAAACGGGGTACTAGTCTCCCTTCAACTTCACAAATTGTCAGTGCAACTACACCAGTGGGGGTGACTCACTCAGTGGTCCTTTCAGCCAGATACTTTCCAGGCAAGAGGAATGTAGTGGCAGACAAGCCGAGTCATCAGGATCAAGTGTTGGGGACAGATTAGTCATCACATACAAGAGGTAGCAGAAAGGTTGTTCCATCTGTGGGAAAGGCCAACAATAGACCTATTTGCAAGCAGATATAACAAGAAGTTGAAAGTATTTTGTTTGGTCATTCCAGATCCTTGGGCCACGGCAGAAGATGCTCTGCAACACCCTTGGGACAATCTGGACGCTTACGCCTTTCCTTCCTTTGTCTGATTCATCAAGTAATCAACAGAGTAATGATCTCTCAGAACCTCAGAATGACCCTGGTGGCACCATTGTGACCACACGCCTAGTGGTTTCCCAATCTTCTGGGTCTGCTGAAAGAGGCACAGAAGGAGAGAGGGAGAGAGAGAACCCCCCCCCCTCATGACACAACCTCCCTTGCCAACCGCGCACATCAAGAGGTTTCACCGGTCGGCAGGGTCCCTATCTCTTGCAAGCGAGAGGCTTTTCTCACAGAGCAGTAACAGATGTCTGGCTATCTCAGGAAATCTTCAGCCGTGTACCAAAGGAAATGGGCCTTCTGTGATTGGTGTCATTAGTGGGATTTCTCTCTAATCGGAACTTCTATTCAACAAGTAGCTGACTCCCTCGTTTTCCTCCGTAGGGAGAAGTTACTTTCTGTGTCAACCATTAAGGGTTACAGAGCTGTTATAGAGCTAGTTCTACATTTGAAAGGGGTAGACCTCTCCTCCTCATGGGAAATCTCCATGCTCTTAAAGAGTTTTGAGCACTCTTGTTCCCCAAGAGAACTAAAACCTCCTAACTGGAATTTGACACTAGTCCTTAGCAGCCTCACTCGTTCACCATATGAACCCTTACAAGGTTCATCAGACGGGATTTGACACTCAAGACGGTCTTCTTGCTGGCCTTAGCCTCATCAAAGAAAGTAGAACTCCATGGCCTCTCTTTTAATGTTGATCTATGGTGATAAGGGGAAGCTGAGGAGGTAAGATGATGGCAAAGATGGGGGAGGGCAATGGTGGGGGTGGGATTGGGAGGAGGACTTTGTAGTAAGGGGGAAGGAGCTGAAACAAAAAAACCTGTTGTAAACCTTCCTGCCCAGCAAGGGCCATACCTTCCTCAACTGCATCAGATTTTGTTTGTCTTACCTCCTCCTCCTCCACAGAAGAGTGAGGAATGGTGATAAACAAAAGCTTGGCCCTGCCAAAAGAAGTGCTTGGGGTCTTTTGGGGAGGAGAAAGGGGAATGGTTACTAGGGGAAGGAAAGTTCTGGAAAGAATCTATGTCACGGCTTGATGAGGGATTTTTCTTCATCTTCCTCCTTTTCTCATAATGCTCCCTCTGAGGTGAAGGCCAAGCAGCTCATAATGCTCCCTCTGAGGTGAAGGCCAAGCAGCACATTCAGGACTGGGAATCACAAGTGCATTCTTTCCCCCTGCAAGAAACAGGCTTGAGTGTGGATCTGCCACAACAGGGAACATGAATCAACTACAGGGTCAACCATGGCCCCTGCAGTGGTGTTCACTCTGCTTGCCATCCACAGAAACTAGGGTCAAAAAAGGACAACACACACCACAGAGTGCACAAAGCACAGTTCCTGTAAGCACAGGAAAGGCTCATGACTTTTCTTTAGTGATGACTTCTTGGTCAACACTGCACCGTACCAGGTAGTATACCAAGAATAAAATGTTCATATTAATTGCAAATTCATGTAAAGTGCACCATATAAAAACATTTCCTGATGTCAGAACACTAAATTTTACTTACAATGTTGGAAGCCCTGTAACAAGATCCTTCACAATGTTTGTATTTGGCAATTCTGTTAAAATCTTGTCTAACTTCTGAGTGAGAGCCATGGCATTTTCTGCTGAAAAACACATGGGTGGAATAAGCATAAGGATGTTACGATGGAATCCCTCATTGGCCAACAAAATGTTTTCTTCTTTCATTCTGAAAAAAGTAAATCATAACTCCTTTAAACTTAGGCAATTTCATTACACAACATATTTAGCACTTTCATTATACAACATATTTTATGATATAATACTGTATCAAACAAAGAAATTAGCTAAACCTGATGAAATATAACAAGCCAGAAAAATATCTATAGCAGCAGGTTCTAAGTACCCACCTATGAACAATTTGTTCAGCTATATCTCGTGAGGGTTTTTTGCTGCGTTTGCTCCATACAATTTCGATCCCAAATAATAAACCTTTTCCTCGAACATCTCCTGTAAATAGAGAAGTATCTTTTCAATGAATGACAAGGTAAGAGGCTACTATATCCAACAAATGGGAATACAAATCTACGCTTTCAGATCAAATATCAAAATCCCTTCCTCTGGATCATTAGTATGGTTTAAATAAAGCAAGATGTCCGTTTTCTCCCTCATCCCTGTGACTGATGCCCATTGCCACAAATTCCTTGCATAAACAATTCCTATTGCTTTTTACCGGTTTCCAGCTGGCACCAGAAGATTTATCCTAATATTAAGACCGCAGGTTTGTTAGCTATGAAAAATTTTTATCTAGCTGCTTTATAACTGACATTTTCACTCCGACAGTTTCCCATCAAGGTTTTCCTGCTACCCATGCTACAGCTGAGGACTTTACCTCATATTTCTTCAATCACCTATGAGTCATTTTCTATTTATTGTACTCAGTCTTTTTCAGCTATTAGCTATGATCTTGTTAGAGCTTTTCTGAATGGAGATCCCATTGGTTAGACAAATTCGGTGCCTCAAAGGTAGTTTTTTTTTTTTTTTTTTTTTTTTTCTGTCTCCTTTTCCATAAAAATCTCAATAATTTTTTGAAACTCATATTTATATGTTATAGATGGCAGGCAGCTTCTAACTGGTCTTAGAGACATCACAATATTAATCAAATTGCTAAATATGGCTCTTAACAAGTTCGCTGCAATACTTTACCTTCATTGTTCTGCAATACTTTACCTTCATTGTTCTGTTGAATTCGAAGGGGTAATTCATCCTCCTCTAAGGCAGCCATAAAAGATTTGTTAGACCACCTCTTTCCACATTCACTATATGGAAATCTTTCATCAAAATACTGCATTGTTCAGCAACTTTTTTTTTTTCCTTCTACTGCTTGGCTTTGAAATAACTTCCACTTCTGTTCTTCCTGGCTCTCATAACTTTGCTTTTTAAGAGGCAGGTCTATGGCTTTCATTCTGGTTAATCCCCAACCATCCTTTTTTTTTTCCGTGTCTTGTTTTCTCCTACAATTGCTTCTTTAGAAAAAGGACTTGAATACAGATAATGCTACTAATTTTCTGAATTAAAATTCTACTACTGTATAGACAGTGTAGGTGACAAACACTGATGAAAGTGGATTAGTGTTGGTTTTGACTGTAATGATCTCTTCAAACGTAAATTTTTTATTGGACTCTAGAGTACCTACATATAATCAATCAATTTTCTTATTTGAGCTGAGATTCATTCAGTGTAGTTTTCATAGTAATGCTTTATAGCATATTTCATGAGCCAGAATTTCTACATAAAAATTCTGGGAACGAGGTTACCGTATATTTCCGCGTATAAGACAACCTTTAAATTATAAAATTTACCCCTAAAAATTGGGGGTCATCTTATACTACCATTCTAAAAATCAAACCTTGAATTCTATGTGATGTTTATCGGTAGGGTAGCCTCAGCCTCAGTGTGATAACCACCGACATACTGTAAATGAAAAGTTCCACATTTTGAAATACAGTGGTAATAAAGGTAATACATTAAAACCATTTTTACCTTATATATTAATGCCATATCTTCATAATAAATAGCCTATTCAAGGAATAGTTCCATATTGATAAAATCAACTTTTATCTACGCGAGGCCAGCCAGCTGACAAAATGTAAATATCGAGTTATGGTTGCACTCGCAGCAACCTTTATCTTTTGGTAACGTCATGTAATTACGGTAGTAGTAACATTTAGGATAACATAATATTAATTTTTCATTAAAAATTCAGGCTGTTTGCAACTATTTAGAACAATTCAGTCATAGGAATGATAATTATGTACGATAATTATCATACTTTATCATGTTGTTAGGGGTTGCTTATCATTGGCGATGAAATGTAAGCAAAACAATGGTTTCCCTTTTTAGGTGACGTGTGTAGGAAAAACATGATATAGAATCGACTTTGTCATTTCGTTTACTGTATATACTCATTAACGCACGATCTTGTGCGACCCTCAAAATTTTCACCTATAAAAAATTATTTTATCATGTATCATGCGAGTTCCTTTTCTGAGAGACCAGATTACTATGGACTAACCTCTTTTAGTTAAATAAGTTAAAAATGTAAAAGCAAATGATACATGTATCGTTAGTTACGTTGTACTCGTTGATTAAACAGGTACAGACAGTCTCTGGTTTACGACGGGGGTTCAGTTCTGACGCCGCTTCGTAAGCTGAAAATCATTGTAAACTGAAAAAATCATAAGAAAACCTTACTTTTAGTCCTTTGAGTATCCTTTGGGTATCTTGAAAATGATGTAGCCTGCATTTTTATTGAGTCTTTCATAAAAAACCCTCCAAAAATTTGAGAGGGAGAGAGAGACTGCCTCACCACTTATCTACCAGAAAAAGACTTGGAATTTCACAGAACTACAGTGCTCTCCCATTTTTACTTTAAGTATCATCCTGCATCAAATATAGCTTAAATTATTATCCTATTACTACTGTATTAATCTTTAAAATTATATTATTAATATTTCAAAGCCATTTTAGACATTAGTACCCTTTTCCAGAGAGAGAGAGAGAGAGAATGAATTACCACTACGACTTGCATTCAGCCATTCTTGTGCTGGCATGGGCAAGAGAGAGAGAGAGGGAGGGGGTTTATCTCTTTAATCTCTCAAAGAATGTTACTCCATTTCTCTTTACTGTGACTGACAACAACAAAAAATTGGTTTTTCTTTGTCTTCCAAAGATGTAGGCTACTACTGTACTACTTTTACTACGCATTTTTAAAGCACCATGAACACACACACAAACAGTGTGCATAGGTAAAGAGACTCAAATTAGCAGTTTCTTTTCCTGAGAGTGTGAAGGGTTGAACTTAGTATCTATTTATAATATATCTATCCATTTCTCATTCTACCTTTAGGCAAGAGAGAGAAAGAGAAAGGAAGGGAGAAATTGATCTTCTGCCCTTAGTCAGAAATGTCAAGTAATTTGACAGTTCCACCCTCCCCCATAGCTTCAAAGCTTTGGGCAAAAGACAGGGTGTGATATTTCTTTGTCTAAAAATTGAAATAATTTACTTTAAAAATGCATAAATGTTGTAATTTCAGTATACAGTATTATTATTATTTAATCTTATTAATGTTTGAAAATTAGCACTTATTATTAGGTAAGTCTATTTATCATACAAACGTGGTTAGTCCTCACCATCTCCCTCGAATTTGTCAGAAAATTCTTGTGACGTCACTCTCTCTCGAGAGAGAAAAAATACTACACACCCTCTTTATAGTGTATGCAAAGTCTGTGAGGTACAAGCTTTGTGATTGGTTAAAATCCCACCCTTCCTGCCAATAGCATGTTGTCAAGGAGGGCGAGAAGGGGAAGAGGGGGGGTTGTTACAAGTTGTTATTGGCTACTGTCAGTCCTTGCGGCCAATAGCTTATCGTCATGGAGAGAAGGGGTTGCTATGAGCTCTGTTATTGGCTACTTCTAATCCCCCGAGCCGATAACGTCATAAGCCTTCGTCAAAGCAATCAAAAAAATTATCACACAAGCGATGATGGGATTTTAGTATATTTTTATGTTTATATACAGTAATTGATATTTCTTTGAAGGATACAGTACATGCAGTACAGAGAGAGATATGGGCAGTTGGCCTTACTTAAATCTCAAAAGTGAAATTATTCGTGAATTATTCGAGAGGAGAGAGAGAGAGAGGGTTGAATGAAGTGATTACATCGGTAAGCAGTTTTATGATTTCATGGGATTTTAATTTAATTTTTATCGATACTTTGCTGTGGTTACCTTAATATTAATATTTTAAAATTAGTAAATAATTTTTTCATCATAAAAAATGTATTTAGTCATGAAAATAAAATAAAAATACGTAATTAGTGAATATTGCTCTACGAAAAAATCCGTGAATGTGAAATTTCTTCCGTCGCATGCATTGGACACTGAGTCATCCCAAATATTACCGTCAAGAATCATAAGAAAACTTTACTTTTAATCCTTTGGGTGTCTTGAAAACAACAAAAATCCCGCATTTTTATTATTGAGCTTTTCATAATAAAAAACCCTCCAATTATTGACCACTCTGCCGTTTTGGATGCATATTTCTTCCGATCGTTGTCAGACTGGCGTCGGCCGAAATGCTGTCGAAAATCATAAGAAAACCTTACTTTTAATCCTTTGGGTATCTTAAAAACAATGAATCCTGCATTTATATTGAGTTTTTCATAATAAAAACCCTCCAAATATCAGCCATTCTGCTGTTTTGGATGCATATTTATTCTGATCGTTGTCGGACTGGCGTCGTCCGAAATACCGTCGAAAATCGTATGAAAACCTTACTTTTAATCCTTTGGATGCCTTGAAAACAATTTATCCTGCATTTACATTGAGTTTTTCAACATAAAGACCTCCAATATTGACCATTCTGCCATTATGGAGCCATATTTCTTCCGTCGGACCAGCGTTGTCAGCGTCGTAAACCTGGAACATGTGTTGTAACCCAGGAAATAATTTTTTATGAATAAATTTCAAAAGCGTCATAAACTCGGAATGTCGTAAGCCGAGCCTCTCGTAAACCAGAGACTGTCTGTACAGCCATAAACTACCAAACAAGAAACAACTGTTTTGCTATGAACACGGTCTAGGCCCTGGCTATGAACAACCGAATCGCATAACAACAGCTGTTTTGCTTGCATTTCAACCTTTGTATGATAGTAAACAATTACTGTAGTTATGTTACAAATGATGTTAAGTAGAATAGGACTGATATATATTTTACATTATACCCTTATTCGCTATGGAGAAAAGATCACAAGGAAATATACTGCTATATTTAAGCTGCAACTTGTAGCTGGAGCTTAGAAAACAAACAAGGTTCAAGCGCTAACTATAAATTATCGTGCATTGGCAACATGGATGAAACTCCTAAACTTAGATATGCCATCAAACTCGACCGTTCGACCTAACAATATTGGAGAGAAAAGTATTTTACTCAAAACTACTGTGCATAAAAGAACACATTTTACTGTTGTTTTAACGGGTATGGCAAATGAGATGAAACCTTCCCCTATGGTTATCTTTAAACGGAAATTGAATTGATGCGAAAACAAAAATTCCTGGAAGGTATCGTTGTCCACGTTCACAAAAACCTAAACAATGAAAATGGCACATGATCACTATGTTTGTGTTTTATAATACAATTAGCAATAAGCAAATACATACAATATTACTGAATACAGTGAAGTAAAGCATAACTTGTTAAAAGATCCATGGAAAAGATGTATATTCATTATGTTTATATTTTATGTTACTAATATGTGAATATTACATATGCTAATTTTATATTTCATGTATGATGCGACCCCTTGAAGTTAGCTTCAAAATTAGATCTTCAAAAGTCGCATGATACGCGAGTATATACAGTATTTTGAATTTCTAAGGATACAGTAGGTATAACAGCATTTGTAATAACATCATCTTTACATAACCAATATTTCATAAGATACCTGTTGTTGCAAATGCTAGCCTATACACAGATGGTTTTGTAATTTAGCAGTTGTCTTATGCTACAGATGTGAGATAAATTCATGAAAATTTGTCATAATTTTATACCTCATCTTATCTAAAGGTTGTCTTATACACAAAAATATACGGTAGACACCCCTTCCCCACAAGTCATATAGTAATGAAATTCAGAATACATGTTTAATAATTTTCCTATACCACAATTTAAAAACTTAAATGATGATTTTCTATTACATTACAGTATTATCAAATGTGCTTTACACAAAAATCACCAGTTCTACCATATAACAAAGACAGTGTTTTAATTGAGTGTTTATCCGTCTTGAAACTTGAAACAATTTTTCTATACAAATCCTGTATTCATGAGTCTAAAGAATGTCATGAGTTGCAACTTTGGTGGTTTCGTAACATAAAAATGAAAGGTCTGCCAATGTTGACAATGATAACTAGTGACACAGTACCTTTTATGTATTACCACTTTAATTTTTTCAGCTTTTTAAGGTGCTTCCAAATGTTCCTTACTGCCATTAAAGCATACAGTAAATAAGTTGGAAGGTTCCGGATATATGCAAATCTATCTTATTCTCATAAAACCTGGTTACAATTCTTAGGAGATTTCTGATTCAAAATATGACGACGATTAAACTATAAGTCTGCTATCACCTACTACCTTCAGTTTATATGAAAAAAATCTTTATCAGTGACTTACCTATATATTCATGCTTCTTTTTAAGGTTATTCAGTTGATCAAGCAAGAATTCTCCAACACTTGCTGCCATATTCATAAGCTGGTTCTGCTCAGTAATATCTAAAACTGCACACCCAATAGCATCCATTGCTGTTGTACATTGGTACTGAAATGCAAACATATTGTTAACTTTAAGTTGATATTGCTAAAGTGCATGTAGTACTGTATTCTTATCAAGATGAAATATCTGTTCTTAATGTCATTTCAACAAACAATAAAAAACAACAGATAAAAACTTCTCTTTTAATAAAAGGGTTTTTAGTTTTTTATAAAAACCCCATTTATGTGCCCCAAATGTTCAGGGGATCACTATTCTTTTTGTTGATAAGATAAGAAATACAAGGTAATCTCGACACAAGTTTCCTCCAATGACCCTCATGTATTTGATTAACCAGTAACTTCAAACTGCGAAAAAACTGCATGCAAGGCAATGAGAATCAACAGGCTGAGAGGAGGGTACTCATGATAATGGTTTTGCGTGAACTTGAAATTTTGTTTTGTCTTACAAAAAAACATTGTTTGTTTCTTTACAGCCCCATAAATCATTTACTGTATGTGCTTGAATTGCTATTTAGGTGGGAGGCTAATACTGTATGCTAAATGCCCTAGTGTGTTAGCATATGCCTGTACTATAGTATATGTAATCAAGTAGAGTATTCAGGGACTAAGGAACCAGGAACCTAGTCTGTCATAGCTTATAAGTTTGTAAAAGGTGTGACATAAGTCTACTGAATGGAAAGCAGTGTTCTAGCATCAACTACAGTAAGTCTTACTGTCAACATGCAACATATTCACCAAAAATCTCCAAAGACTACTTCCCTTGACAGCAGTATGAATGATTGGTGAAGCTGAGAATGGTGCATTACCAAGCAACCTCTTCACCCATAAGTAACTTGATCTTTCATGACTACTTGTATGAATAAATACAAGTCGGACTGTTTGTGTTAAAACTGAAAGAAGTGCCCAAAATACTGACTCCCTTACTTGTTCAGTTCCACCCGCCATCACATTACAACTTCTTGAAATCCTTGCCTAAGGAAAGAAGAAACCATCCTCTGAAGAACTGCTTCTTTCATCCTGTGGAGAAGCACATACTGTATGGACATAATCTTGAGGTATCTGGTCCCCAGCTTGGTGAAGATTTGTAAAAAGATTTTAACTCCTAGCTGATTTGAGTCTGCATAGAATCAGAATCAAACAATAACCCTGCCACAACCACTTCTGGCTTACATTATCTTCCCAAACACAAGTTTGAGTTTTTCTTACCTCTCTAAGAAGTAGAAAAGGAGGAATTGTTAAGAAATAGAGGAGTCAACTGGAGCAATGCCCCTTTCAATACATGACTGGATTGGCTCTACTTTGTGTGAGAGAGACTAATAGTTGCAATTTACCAATATCTCTACTTTGCTGAATGACTTCACAGTGTTAAATCACAAGGTGTCCAGGTCCTTTAATGCTTGACAAACTTCCTCCATGCAGAAAACACCAGGGATTGGCAGCCATCATGGATAGATACCCCATAAAAAATTCTTGCTGTGATTAAAGGAAAGCTATTATAACCATCTTCAAGCATCTGGAGGTGTAGAGTTTCCATAGTAGTAAACTGAAGAAACCAAGCAAAAAAAGGGTGAGGAAGAGATCAATTCAAGGGTCACTTGTGGGCATTGAGGTGTAATGCCTCTTCAGCACAACTGGCCACATGGGATACAGTGCTACCTTTAAGTAGTCATCCCTAGATACCAATTTGTTGTGTCAAAATAACTTTCCTTGGGTTCCATATTAAGAAGTGCATGAATAATAGAGATAATATACTATTGTATATGCACAGGTAATATGTTGAATGACTGAAAATTCCCACAATAGTTGTACACTGGGTTGGCTTTAGATCAATCCAGTGCACTACACTACTGTTTTACTTGTCAGTGTCATATTTTCAGGGTGGTCTTTGTTTACTTCACACATAAGCCAAAATTAATCATCCTTATTTATTTGGATTTTATACATTCTCCTTATTTATTTGGATTTTGTACATTCTCCTTATTTACTTGGATTTTGTACATTCTATTAACTTGGATTATGCTTGTACAGATTAGCCAAAGTTAAGATAGGATTCTGGACATACAGTAATTGGAAACCCCTTGGACCTATTAGTGGCTTTAAAAAAAAAAAAAAAAAAAAAAAAAGTTACCAAGCATTAAATTACGGAAAAGTACAGTAAGAAGAAGCGGGATAAAGCAACACTACACAAGAGCTACATTCTCAGAATGATCAAAATGGCAATCACTCACTCACTAATAGCTAATGTTTCCAAAGTCTGCAAAACAAACAGTGCCAGCAACTGAACACTACCTAATAAATGTAGATTTTATCTTATCAATTAAAAAAAAAAGCACTGAAGTGTAAAAGAAATTCTATAAATTATTTCAAATAAGAAAATGTGGATAATTGGAAACAAACTACGGGAGAGCTTCTGGCTGCAAAATAAACACCTAAGAAACAAGAGTTGAGCTCTAAAATAGCATTGCAGGATCATGAAAAAGATATTCTGTTAACACATATAACAGAGGTCCAGAGTGCATGCAAAATGAGACTACCTTCTTCTTTTGTCTGAAAGACAAAAGACTGGTGATCCTGGGAACATTTGGGAGCACAAATTTGGGCCTATATTATTGGGGTTGTACCAAAGCACAATAATGGATTTCACCCACAGGGTATATACATCCTGGTACTGCAGGCCATAAAAATAACATAAGGCAGTATTTAGTCCGTGTATTATATTTTAGGAGCTACAAAAAGTGCAAATGACTTCTCAAGCTAACATGCATAACAGCATTACTTCAAAACTTAAGAACATTTAAATAAATGAAAACAAGTAAGCTCAACAAAGACAAGAAGCTAAGAAATTGTGTTAATTACTTCTTTAATACGGTCACCCAAAACTGCAGCAATATCTCTTGATGTTACAACAGCGGCCATGGGGTAACCATTTCCTGCAGAAAAAATATATTTAACATTATTATTCAAAGGATTCACAATTCTTCTGCCTATTCAGTCCTCCGATTCATAAGGAATTTCATCTGCCTATTCAGTCCTCTGATTCATATGGAATTTCATCAGCACAAAAAATCAGCTTCAAAAAATCAACTTTCATTGACAATATAAAACTGTAATACATCTATTGCAGTTTAATATCAAGAAATCTTCTTAAGGAAAGAAAAGTTTAATATGAAAAAAGTTAAATAATTGCATGTTATGAATATTCTTTACCTAGGGGCTTCCCAATAATAATAATATCAGGGACAACATCTTGGGCCAGGAATGCCCAGAAGTGTGAGCCTACACGACCTAGACCTGTCTGAACCTCATCTGCAATACACAGGCCACCACATTCTCGTACCATCCTGTGAAGGAACAGCACTACTTTAGATGTATACAAAATATTCAAATTAAATAAAACACTACAATAAAAATTTTTAAAATGAAAACAGTATACGTAAATTCTAAATTCCTGTTTCACAATTAGAAAACTGATAATTTTCAAGTTGACATACAGTACTCTACTTTACAACAGAAAACTATTATTATTCAGAAGATGAACCCTATTCATATGGAACAAGTCCACTGAGGTCCCAGACTTGAAAATCAAGTTTCCAAAGAATATGGTGTTCATTCAAAAGAAGTAACAGAAGGTAATGGAAAATATAGAAAGAGGAGATCAGTTATTAGAAAAACAAAGAATTTAAGAAATTAATAAATAAATAAAAATGTAAATTATTAAAATACAAGGAAAATTTTACAGTATTAGGGTAGTAATGCATTGCATCTTCCCTTGAACTTCTGAAGTTCCCATTGCATGACATCCTGAGAGAGGCTCTTCCACAGTCCACTGGTGTGATGAATATGTAAAGGACCTCTGGAACTGAAAAGTTCAACAGCGAGGCACATTTACTGCATATTGGTGCTGCTGTGATGTTTTTCATATATATTCATCATAAATTATTTCCCGGTTTACGACGCATGTTCCGGTATTATGACGCCAGTCCGATGGAATAAATATGGCTCCAAAATGGCAGAATTATAAAAATTTGGAGGTTTTTTATGAAAAACTCAATAAAAATGCAGTTAACATCATTTTCAACATACCCAAAGCATTAAGAGTCAGGTTTTCTTTGTATTTTTGACGATTTTCGACGATTTTTTGGCTTACGACGATTTTCGGCTTTCGACATAGGATAGGAATGGAACCCCCGTCGTAAACCGGGGACTACTTGTATATGAGGCGCTATGATCAATACCTAACTTTGTGCTACATTTGCTAGAACTTTCATTAGATGTTTCTCAAAAGTATGATGTGAGTCAAAAGTTACACCTAGAATAGTTAAAGCTTCAGATTCATTCAGCACAGTCCCATCCACCTGAAGGGGAGGATGGGGTGGAAAATCTGTACAAGATCAACAGTGTTTTTGTTTTACTGGAGCTTAGCCTCATACCCCACCAACTACACCATTCACTGATCCGGTTCATGTCCCAATTGAGGCTCAGGGCAGCTTCATTTCTCATAAGTGGAGATCTTGCTACACTCACAAGTGTTGCATCATTGGCATACTGAACATTCTTATTTTCTGGGCCAACAACAATATTAATGGTATACGCTAAAAATAGCAATGGACCAAGAACACTACCCTGTGGAACTCACAACAGGTCTTGGTTCGCTAAAGACCTCATTAACAGCAACTCACTGCTGCCTACCGGTAAGGAAGCCTTGAAGTAATCCTAAAACATATCCACCCACTCCAGGATTCTGATGTTTATAAATAAGTGCCCTGTGATTTACTGTATCGAAAGCAGCACTAAAATCTATTTGAATTACTCTGCACTCAAAACCCTTGTCAAGGTTCTCTTGCAAATGGCATGTCATGTCTAAAAGAGCATCACAGGTACCTAACTGCTTCCTATATGCATACTGACTATCAGATAACAATCCTGTATATTCCACATACTGTACTTACATAGTGACTTAAAAATAAGTTTTTCTGCAACTTTGGAACACAAGAAGAATAGAAATTGGCCTGTAGTTACTGCAATCTGCAGATATGCCATGCTGTTACATCAGAAATATTCTTGGTCGACAGTGTCTCAGTGCATGTGAATGGTGTTACAGCTGTTGAAGTACTTTTAAGATTCTGATAGTATTGGATTTGGACTTACAAAGCAGCTTTTGTTATTCTTACTTAAGGAAAAACTAAAGACTGCATCAAGATATATTAGAAATACGGAATAACATTTTATCGCAAAGTTACAATGTTAAAACACAGCACAAAACTTAACACCCGAAACAGAGCAAATAAATTAGAATATTTTTCACTTCAATCTTCAAAATGGGAAAATATTGTTATCAGCATAAAAAATAGAATAAATTTCTGACGAAACTTGAAAACATATTACAAAATTTTCACTCTGATTTTGATATTCTTGCTATAGTATGATCTACCAGTAAACCATTTTAACATATGTCCTGGAATTTTACTTTTATTAGTTAATAATGTTACCTTAAAGTCAAAGAGTTTGAGAGGAGCAAAAATATTGGTGATATTGATATATATCCACTCACTCCTCTTCTGTAATCTGTTATGGGAAGGAATCTTTTTGACTAAGTATATTTTTTATTTTTATGATACCTTTGTTTATTTAATGTTTTAACTTTGAAAAACTTATAAACTTCATTCAGAGGTCCTGTGTTGGAATTCTAATTAAACTCTTCCTCCATGGTTACAATAGGCCAATGATAAATGTAACCTTCAGCCTCTAAGATACACAGTAAATAGTCTTCAGCGCCACAAAATACAGTAATTACATACAGCATTAATACACTTTGCGTATCCTGCATGTTACTGCCACTGGGGACATAATGGAATTACATATTGCATTAGTAATACAATTTTAATACTAATGACTACTTCCTGTCTGCTTCTATGCCCTTTCATGGCATTGAACCATGTCCCACCAAAGTGATTCTTTAATATTAATGATGGCAATGTGTATCAAAAGTGCCTCTGAGGAATTCTCCATTGTTACTGACTAGGATACCTAAAAAGGCTATTTACCAAGTATCATTCATTAGTAAAGCATTTCATGGTTTCCAAATATTTTGCATTGAATAATGCAAAATATTTGGAAACCATTTACTTGCTCCCAAAGGTAAGCATGTATTTTTTTCTTTGACAGTCTGGACAGATCACAGAAAAATTATACTTGCAAACTGCAAGTACTTTTCATTTTGAGCTAAATATAAATTCTCAGGAAAATACAAAAGTGTGCTTTTCCCTTTAAAAACTACTTATTACATCAAGTAATAAGACTTAATAATTTGCTTGTAGCTAGCTACATGCTGAAGAAATAAATATCTGTTCTATGTTGTGCAGCATACCACAATTCTTTAACAAAATATCTGGTGAGGGAATACCAGAGCTCAGTTTATCAAAATTAAATACAGAAAATTAATTCTTTATTCAACAAAACTGATTTTTCCATGCAAATACATCACTCATACATATGAGTGGCGCAGTGTAATAAGGTGCCAAGCGCCGTTTTAAAAAGTGATAAAACGCATTTAAAGTTTGCCAACTATGAAAACGCTTATAAAAGAAAAACCAGCCAAACGATTTCTATGAATCATACCTCATTTTAAAGGAAATTTATTCGCCTATTACATATGCAAAAATCATTATAGTATGTTTTGTCATTTAGCGGCCACAACCACAAAAGTGAGGTAATGTAAGATTGTAAAGTGTTAATGAACACAATGAAAATGTTTTCATACGGCAATTAAAGCATGTTTTGTGAAAACAACCTAAAATATTTATCCTAATAATGCTCTAAAATTATTATTATAACATATCTGAGTAAAATTTCCATGAAAATATTATAAAACAAAAACAATTACCGTTTACCAAAAAACAGACTACATTACAGACCTCCACTAGCTTGCACTCCTTTTTATGATAGTCTTATGATGTCATGCGAAATTTCCTTTGTTTTGCATGGATTTTCAGAACCTTTTGCCAGTAACATAAGGGGACCTGTACAGGATAGTGCTGTAAGCTGCTCGCTCACAATAAAAAAACCAGTTCTGACAAACATATATAGTTCATGATCTTTGAATGCCCCAGACCTGCAGTAACTCTTCTGACAAACAAAAGAGAGCAGTAGTAGTCCTATTCATGTGCCACCTGGTCCACAGATACACAGTTGAAACCAGCCTCTCTCTACGTGTAATCTGGATGGAGGCTGAAAGATTTATGGGTTGGGAGAGAGAGAGTTTTATGAGATAGATATGTAAGAAAAAAATCAGTTTGGCTTAATGAAAAATTACACTTGTTCCATCACAAACATATTTACTCATATCCAGAGTTACTATTCAAGTCAGAAGAGTTTATCTGCAGAATAACCCAGAGTTGTTGATTAAGACCTGTAGGAGTAATGGCGAGCTCTTGGAGACTAAAGAACCAAAAGCTCTGGCACATACATAGGCGAATGAAACAATCCTTCAGAAAATAAGGAACTTGTGTATGTGTAGGTTACAACTAACTCAGAGAAAGGATGCCACATATAAAAGAAGGATGAGATATAAAATGCAGAGAATACAGATTACCCCAAGTCTTCCCATGGAGGTAATAACTACACTGCTGAAGGCTTTAAAGAGTAAGTATCCATCAATTTATGGGTAATATCTCTTAATATTTAAAGTGGGCAAATGGTGACTGGCACCTCCACGCACCAGAATTCAAAATTACATCAACATCAAGGTTAAGCTTAAAAACTGGATCGTCAAGCACTCCTATTTCTCAGACAAGAACTCTTACCTTCATGGCTTTAACATCTGTCACATTACCATGGGCCCTAAAGATAATGTGCTCAAGCAAGTCAGAGCAAGCATTTCTAAAAACATGCTTCCTCCCACAGACCATGGAGAAAAACATTCTGGAATAATTATTCCTGAATTCTTTACCCTCCACAGATAAGGGTGTACTTCTCCAACCAAGCAAACAAGGTACCTTTGTCTTTAGTGAAAGATAAAAAGGTGAGACAAGGCAAAAGGTAGTGCAGAACAGTTCTGTTGCCTGAATTTTTTGTTTTTGCCACCAAGTCAGCTGTGAAAAACATCCTACAGAGTTCCAGCCCATTGGAAGTGTAAAACTTCTCAAAAGAGCATGATTCTCAACAACTCATAATCTTGAAAGTACAAAAGCTGTAAAAAAAACCATCTTCATAGTGGGATCCAGCAGGAAGGCTTCAAGTAGAGGCTCTAACCAGATATGCCTCATTTAGGAGTCTTGGATGTCTTCTGAGGAACCTCCTGAAAATGCAAGCTATGTGTTAAAAGCTCCACAAAACACTAGCAACCCACTGAAGTTGAGGACAGCAAATCTTTAGCCCCTGATGGCTGAAAATGACAATTTACCGTCTGAGGATAATGCTGATGCTCTAAGAAATTTACATCATCATCATCAGACTAAATTATCAGTTTCAGCCATCAAGGGCTAAAGATTTGCTGTCCTCAGGTTCAGTGGATTGCTAGATTTGCTGCCCACAGCTTCAGTGGATTGCAAGTGTTTTGAAGAACTTTCAAGACATTATATTTTCATTTTTAAGATGTTGCATGCCTTTTTCAGTGGGTTCCTCAGAAGACATCCAAGCCTCCTAAACACCACCAATCTCACTCTCTAGCTGTATTTGTAAATTAAAGGAAAAGAAGAGTAATACCTTGGAAATTTAGTTTCTGTAGAAACAGATCAACTCTAGATCCTTATCAGTATTATCCAATCAAATAGGTAAAAGGTTTGCCAAACATTGTGAAATGACAAGGATTTTTTTTTAACTTGAAAAAGCATGTGATAACAATGGCCCCATACTATAAAAAATAAAATAGCAAGGGACCAAAGATGATAGTGCTAACTTTCCTCTACAGCTTTTTGACTGAAAGAGATATAAGGGTAAATATAGGAGATCAAATATGAAGAGCATCTCATCAGGAGAAAGAATTTTAAGTGTTTACAGTTTTGCTATAACTATCAATAGCATTCATGAAAGTCATCCCTCTTATGAGAAGGGCCTTTTTTTAATGATTTTGCCATAAACTGCACACCTTATGGATGTTTTCAAAGTTTTATCAAAATCTGTTGATCAGTTTTCTCATAATCCTGCTAAAAGACACACAAACCCAACCAAAACAAAGCCTACTTGGTGGATGTAATAAGCATTTAAGTTTTCCATGGCCTGTGCATGCAACAACTAGAAATTATGGTTCATATGTTAAATAAACAAGGATATTGCACAACTCAAGAACAAGAAGTACACTCCTACACTCACTTATACATTTCTTGAAGCCAAGTACTTGGTGGTATGATGATACCAGGTATAGTCAACATTGGCTCTGCAATGAAGCATGCAATCTGAAAATTATTCTTGGATTAGTTATGGTGCTTCACAAAGAGAATGAATGTTTTTATCACAAAATCTCTACCATGTAATAAAAAACTATGTATAAGAATTTGGAACATCTAACCTTTTTGCCATTTCTTTGAACTTTGTTGAGTTGTTCATGAGTATCAGAAAGATACTTATCAACTGCATCTGCATCATCAGACTGATAAACACCACGATATAAGTCAGGCAATGGAATAACATGGACCCATTCTACTTCCTCTGTAAACAAAGAGTAAAGACAATTACAGCACCCAAAAGTCATAGAAAGCTCTTATCTTTTCAAAAATTAAATATATGAGAAAATTGCATAAAACCTTGATGAAATCATGTTATATGTACTTTCAACACTAACCTCTAGACACTTTGCGAGATAGTGGAAATACAGAATCAAGAGAGCCATGGAAAGCATTATCTACCACAACTACATCTGTACCACATGTGTAAAGCCTTGCTATCTGAACAGAAAGATCCACTGCCTCAGATCTGTGAAAGAAAATAAAGCATTGAGATTTTTGTCAAAACGGAGCCAGAAATAGAACTACAGCACAATACTCTTAATTACAGACCCTTACCTTAATGTAAACAAATGGCTAAGATATTCCAGCAAAAATTTATTCATCACACCTCACATACTATTCACAGCATCTTCTGATCCGAAAAGTCTTTTGTTATCAAATGTTATTGGAAATTTCCAAAATGCTTTTTCTCATAATTTTTGGATAATTTAAATTACTGTAATGTTAAAATATTTAATAATCTCATGTTAAAAAGGGATGGCGAGGCACCTTCCTCCTTGAAAGATTAACCCTTTGAAATTCCGATGACATCAAATGGCTTCATCCATATGAAATCAAAACAAAAAATAGAAAATACTTTGATGTCCTGTAGCACTGAGATGATGTCTTGAGGGTGCTGGGGCACAGTTTAACTCCTCTTCTTAAAAGTTGGGGTAGTTAAAAAAAAAAAAAAGTTTGATAATGAAACAGAACCAAATAGAGAAGCATAAAAGTTTTACATACCTTTTGTTTAAAAAAAAAAAGTTTGATAATGAAACAGAACCAAATAGAGAAGCATAAATATAAATTTATATATATATTTTGTTATATTTTTTATAATATATATATATATATATATATATATATATATATATATATATATATATATATATATATATATATATATATATATATATATATATATATATATATATATATATATATATATATATATATATATATATATATATATATATATATATTTATATATATTATATATTTATATATTTATATATATATATATATATATATATACACATATATATATATATATATATATATATATATATATATATATACAGGCAGTCCCCTGTTATATATATATATCCGTTTTACGGGGCTTGTCTATATACAAAACGGCAATTTTATATATGAAAATTATATATTTCCATATATATATATATATATATATATATGATAATATGGGTATTATATATTATATATATATTTATAATAGATTATATATATCGATAATATATAATATATATTTATATATATATATTATATATATGCGCCAATATATATATTATATATATAAAATCATATATTTATATATTTATGCCGGAAATACATATACATATACATATACACATACACACATATATATACATATACACATATATACAGGCAGTCCCCTGTTAATGACGATCCGGTTTTACGGGGCTTGTCAGCGACAAAAACGGCCCTGAAAATGGAATTTCCCTTATCGGCGCTGATAATTGGGTAGGACTGCATACCTGTATATACTCGTGTATATATATTAAGGCGCCAATAAGCGCAAAAATCACGAAAAATGCGGAATATATGTTATATTTTCAGTTATCATCATTACATCCCCAGAATATATATATATATATATATATATATATATATATATATATATATATATATATATATATATATATATATATATATATATATATATATATATATATATATGTATATATATATATATATATATATATATATATATATATATATATATATATATATATATATATATATATATATATATATATATATATATATATATATATATATATATATATATATATATATATATATATATATATATATATATATATATATATATATATATACACACACACACACACACACACATACAGGTACAGTAGAGTCCCCAGTTATTGGCAGGGGTTCTGTTCTGACAGCGTGACTATAAGCAAAAATTGCCGATAACCGAAAATCAGCGCTGATAAGCGCTGACAACCAGAAATGGGCACCTTTGTAGGATACATATTGGCACCAATACCCAATTATCAGCACCGATAAGCAGAAATCGGCACCATAAATTGCCAATTTTGGTCGTTAGACAAGCATCGAGAAACCGGATCGCCAATAACCGGGGACTGCCTGTATATATATGTGTATATACATATACATATAATATATATATATGTGTGTAAAGAAAATTCACAGCATACTGTATACTTTATCAAGGTTCAAAGAATTCATATCTCTCTACTACTGTATACAGTAACCCCCCCGTATTCACTTTCTCACAATTCGCGGACTCACCTATTTGCGGATTTCTCTGTGGAACGTATATACACTTTGTTCACGGAAAATTTGCCCATTTGCTTTATCTTTCACTGAGAAATATTCACTAATTACTGTACTTTCATATCATTTGCATGACTAAATGCACTTTTTGTGATAAAACTATTAAAATACTCAGGTATCCAGTATAAGCATTTTAGAGTTTTTTTGTGTTTGAACTATCAAAATAGGCAGTTCTAAGTGTTTTTAGAAGGGTTTTAATTACTCGCGGATTTTAGCTATTCATGTGGGGGTGTCGTTCTTTTTAAATATTTATTCTTGGAAAGCACAGTAAAGCAATTCTGTTCTTAGATGCCTTCACCATGTCATTGAGCTTTGCTGTTTTCCACTTAAACTTGACACAAAAATGTACAGTATAACTAGTTAGCTTAAAAATGACGCAAAAGCATTACTATATACCATGAAAAATGAATTTCCAGCAAGTAATAAAGAAAATTATCTCCCAAAGTTTGTTAACATTAAACCAAAACTGAATTTTATCCCCAGATGAGTTTTGGACACACCCAAAATTCTCATTACAATATATAGTCTTTAACATCTATAAGGACGACTGATTTAAAAGTGTTGACCTCACAGGTACTAGACATAAATTACATCGTAGTGTTTCATTATCAGTAGGCACATGAAAACAATTCCTAAAATTTAGAGGGCTAAGGAAGAATACACCTGACTGCAATGGACAAATTTAAGGTTTATGAAAATTTTATTGTATACAGTAAAACACTGAAACCAGAGTTGGAATAAGAGTTCACATGACAGAACTCTTTAGATGCTTTATAAATATTCATCTGAATGAAAGACATCTTCTTTGGTCTATTTCTCAGTGGGCATCTTTAATAATATAACCTTCTACTGCCACTAGTGTATTATTGCAGTTCATTTTATGCCTTTATACAGTATAAGCATAGCAATTTTGACAAGCCAGGTTCTAACACAGCAGCTTTGCATCAAAAAATCAATATAAAATGCATCATCTGAGTCAGCAGAATGTATGAAAGAACAATAATAACCTTATACAATGCAACAACTTAAATTACTGTATAAGGATACGAAACTATAACATGAATCAATACTATTGTATATTAAATAATTTAATCTTTACCATAAAATACACTTCCAAGAATGTTTCAAGTGAACTATTAAAAAAAAAGAAAAATATAAACAAATTATTATACTATACTTACCCAGAATTGCAAAAGAGGACAGTGTCAAAATTACTAGGAAAAGTCTGTTTAAGTCTAGTTGTGTACTGTAAGTTCCCACGATCAATCTCCCAACCACAGACAGCCACATTAGAGCTGAGTGCATAAGAGAGGGCATCCACAACCACTGGATGGCAGTGTCCAACTGAAAAATAAAGAAAATCGAATTCATGCAATACATTAACAGACAGAACATTTACCTGTAGGTAACTTTTTGCTTGACTCTTTTACTTTCTGTGTATGATCTATACACCTATTCATGTGATAAATCAATATATACTGACAAATGCAACATTATAGTCCAACCCGCATACTTGATCAACGGTGGGTCTCAGAAGGGTGAAACAGCAATGCCACACGTACTTTCCTCATTAGGTGATAAGGCAATTAAAGACTTCCTTGTGATTCTTTAAAAAGAAGACCTTGAGAAACATTTCTAATTACAGTATAACTGAGTGTACTATTGTAATTAAAATACTGCTAGAAATTACAAAAATATTAATTAGGACAATGTGACAATGCTTTCTCATGTGTTGCCAAATCTGAGTTTGGTCTACGGGAATGGTGAGGAGGAAATCAACTACAGTGCCGTACAGTACTGGGTCAGCAGTTCTGAGTCAACCAATTTGATTTTTAAAGAGTTCTTTATATAAGCATAAACAATGTATGTATCCCCAAAGTGAGCCTTAAAATAATGAAAATTATGTCAATAACATGAAAGACTCCACAATAATGAATTTATGCTAGTACTTAAAATTGTTATTTCTTAAAGGAAAGGGTATGGGTAAACTACAGATAATTAATCTGATTCACTTTTGCTCACATATCTTTGTGTATGTTGACTTACTATTTCCAAAAAGAGCATTATCACTTGAACTCTGCCCTTTATAAGAAAAAGAAAACTGGAAGTACCACTAAGGATTATAACAGGTCAAGATCTAAATACTGTAAAGGGTATTTAGAATCCATGAGCTACCCTTGAGAAACAGAGATATATGTCAACAGTGTAGGGCCAGAGGATCGTTCAATTTTAGCTGACTCTGGTAGTTTGGCTGTGGACAATCTATTTTCTGGCCTCCAATGGCTTTATGTGTAGTGCCATTATGAAATGTCACTAGCACACTCAAACCTTATTTGAGGCATATATAAAATTTAATACTGAAGTAGCATGGAAAACCTGGGAGGTTTATAAACTGAATGCATTGTGTATCTTTTCAATTTGCAGTAGTTATCCTACTATTAATTAACATGGACAACTGTACATTTCACATCATTCCTAATACAGTACACAGCGCATTTAAGACATGACCTTTAGTCAACAAAATTGCAGCATGTGACTTTGATAAAATTAAAAAATATATGCATTAATTATATGAAAGAAAAAAAGTACAAACAATAATCTATTAAAACAAAACATAAAGAATAAAAGATCCAGCAACCCAAGAAGAAAAATTTATCTATAACAAGCAGTAGTTTATTAAGGCACAACCATGGATATGAAAAGGGGCAAGGGTCACAAAATACGAAGGTAACAAAAAAGGAGAAACTTCCAAAACTGCCATGGCTGCAAACAGACCTGACCTTAGGACCAAGTTGTTGGGTAAGGCTTTTATATAGCTCACCTTCACTGCCACTTGCAGTCATGACAATTTTCTTAGGTTGTTACATCCCTGTAGGAGGGTGGTGCCATCAGTGCACCTCACGCAGTGCACTGAGGCATTACTTAAGGTTCTTTGCAGCGTGCCTTCAGCTCCTAGCTGCAACCCCTTTCCTCCTTTTACTGTAGTGACATCCATATCTCTCTTCCATCTTACTTTCGACCCTTTCCTAACAACTGTTTCATAGTGCAACTTTTAAAACCTTCTTTTCTCTCAATTTCCCTTTCAGTGCTTAATAATCTCATCAGTCTTAGTGCTTGGCCTTTGGCCTAAATTTAACCTTCCAATTCAGGTTTTTACTTGACAGTAGGAGAGCAAGAAAACATTAAAAGCAGTGACTAGAGAGACTGCCATAAGCAATGGGGAACTGGTGTACCTAATTACCCAACCATTTAGTAACTGCCTTTATGGCTCACAACCCATAAACAATGTAAATGACAGTGAAATATAGTTAATGAATTACATAGGCACCTAAATAAACAATATACCCCCTTTAAAACCTAGAAAGACAATTATAAATGCTATAAATAAAACTCTTAATATACAGTATGAATATAATACTGTATATCGTAAATCATGTCCCATACAAACCAGTACAGTATACATAGTGCACACTTTGTTA